>NC_061528.1:14937500-15235000 GCF_022379125.1 Scophthalmus maximus | reverse complement strand
GTGATTTATCTCTGTGACAGAGAGTCTTGAAGCTACAGTAACTACAATCCCTCCCCACAATTGCATTGTTATTGGCAAAGTTGGCTTTAACATAACTAAAACAACGCAGAGGAAGGAACACCATTGCCTATCAAACACCACCGTGAGTGTATCTGGGCAGTGTAGGGAAACATCACTGCCCTTCATCACATCTCTGATCCCATCGCATACCCACACGCTGCAGTGGCCCAGGTCTGAAGAACTATCTGCAAATTACAGCGGGCGAGCATATTTTACCTGAAACACCTGCGCTTCCTCTAACACTTATCCATTTGCGGATGTGCTTTTTCCTTCTACAAACTTGTACAGGCACTTTTTCAAGGTCGCGTTAGGTGTCCCGGAGTACAACGTTCGCCACAGTCAGAGGTCTGCACAGTTGAGGCAACTGATGCTCGTCTGGGTGGAAGATGGAGGAAGTGTTGATGATGATTCACCGAGTGGGCTTTGCTGTGATTTGGTTGTGTCATTTTTGCAATGGTTAGGTGAAGGACAATAGTTAAATTGTGTGAGAGCAATTCAACACCTCTGACTTGCCTAATTACAGTGGCATTGTGTGGTTGACAGTTCCTCTTAGCTGTGACTGCAAATCAGCTTGAACGTATGAGTAGGATGTATAAATGTGCAAATTCTTCGTTCATTATTCAAATGCTTGCATTTGGCAGATCACTGTATTTATGCAGGTCATGGTGCCTGGAATTATCTCTGCATGATTTTTCCCCCCTTTTTTTCCCTTGCGATGATTTAGAGCTGTGGGTGTATAAAAGGCAATATAACATTTAGTGTCTTTGCCATTATAAAAAAGCTCAGGTTTTCCCCCACATTATTATTGATGTGAACTTGTAGAAACTGACATCTCCATCTTTAATATGTTTCAAAGGCATTCATTTCTCTATTTCCCGGAGTCCAAAAAATCTGTTGGTGAAGCTGTAACAGTAATTCGACAGAACAAATGCAAATACCACCATCTTCACTGTACCACATTCTCTGAAGTGATTCAGGGTTGGTTTAATTTTACAATCAAATCTTCTATAACCTTTTTTATGGCTGTTACAATTTAATTAGCTTCCAAGTTAACAGTTTTAAAAAGTCACCAAATGCATTAAATGGCAGATTTTTACTGGTGTTAAGAGGGACGCCAAAAGCTTGCGCGCTGACTGACTGAATGAAACAAAACGTCTGTGGAGAAAACTCAGACTAATTAAGTAATCTCTCCGTCTCTTCGCCAGAAACTGGGCTTCCTCTGCCTCCACCTTTGCAGTCCAATGAACCGGTGTGTCTGGCGGGAAACCTATACCGCGCCTACGTGACCGTGTGACCACTAGCCTGTGGCTGCAATCACTGGGGAGCATATGCTACATAGTAGTAGCCTGAGGGCTAAGCTCCACTGGAGAATACAGGTACATTCATAAACTCAATTTAATTTGCAACACCCACCACTGCAGTAGAAAATATGATTACAAACCGCACAATGTGACAGAACAGCCAGGTGGGTGCAAACATGCACACTAGGGCTGTTTATTACAAATTACTGCCAACACCTAACTAATTATATATATATTAATTATTCAAAATATTACAGTTCTATGCATTGACAAATACATTGATTAATTATGACAGTAAATGTTTAAAAGTGTTTTTCATTAATAGTAAGCCTCTACTATCGGATAGACGGAACGCTGGATGCAAGCAAAACAGCATTAGTTGTATTATTTGATTATTTCACAAATAAATTCAGTCCTGTGAGACAATTGTTCATCCAACCCGCTTGAACATAGAGTGTTCAGGATCAGTGGTTCTCGAGACCCCGGTCCTAACTCTGACCCCCTAAATAATTTTAAACTACATTTGCTGTGCCGTCAGAACTTTAATTTCATCAGCGCCACTGATGATCATTGAAAATCAAACCCGTTCCCGCCTGTCAGTCACACACTGACAGGCACATTTTGAAGGGGCAAAAACATAGTTAACAATAAACATACCTATACCTACATCAAATAATAGTAACAATAAATCAAACACTGTACTGACCCGCAATCTGTCAAATAACCAAGACAGTAGTCACTCAGTCACTGTTTCTTACCAGGAAACAGTTGCTCCAAGGTCCCCAGGGAGTCACAACGCAGTCATTGGGACAGGCCAGGAAGCAGACCTGGGCTCTGGGTGGCATTTCGTCCTGATCACACAGACTGTCCTCCACACTGCTGGCTTCCCCACTCGTTCCCATCTTCACACACCTGGAAGAAAAAAGCAGTCATTTCTGGGGCACTGCTGACTCTATTTCTAAGCGTCTGACTCAAACAAATGACTCTTTTTCTACCCTCAGGTTAGATTTAGTGTTTTTTTTTAAAACTGCCCCCACAAGGTGTCCCTTTCTGTTTGGCTTTTCTTAACGTTTAGCTGAATAAAACTGAAATGGGCCGATGAAGTCTACTTACTGTACTGTTTTCACTAGACAAGACCAAATGAGTGGCTTTTGACACACACAGTGACAAAGTTTCACAATTTAGAATTTTCTATTTCAGATTTTTTTTTTTTTTTATCAAACAGCACCTGTACATGCTTCCTGCAGAAAAAAAGTTAAACACTGTTTTCTTATGTGCGTATTACTAAAACCCATCAGCAAGCAGCACTCTTTGCTTTCCCCTGGCATCACGTGGTGTTATGACCAGAGCGAGTGCCAGCTACGGGGTCTGTGTGTGCCGCAGTGCCAGGCCCCTCGCAGTGTGCGCCAAGCCGGACGGCCTCACTGACCTGATCTTGCGGCTTTGGACTCCCTCCCCGCAGGCTGGCAGGTCATCCACAGTGTTGATGGTGCAAATGGACCAGGGCTCCATCCTCCACTCGAACTGGCTGCACTCACTGTGGCACGGCACGGCCTCGTTCACCTGTACACGTGCAGACGTGGGGAGACACACATACACAGAAAAGAATGAAGAAAGCACACACTCACAGACACACAATACACGTACGGATAAGAACAGTTGGTGCATGCGCATGTAGAAAATGTAGAGGAAATGAAGGCCTCATTCATAATACACTAATGAGGTCTCCAGGTTAAATCTACCATTTCTCGTGGGTTTCCATTTGGAAAATCTAACAAGCCAAAAAGAGACGCAACTTATTTTGCTCTCAGGCATAAATTATTACCTTTATTACTTTAGGAGTTGTACACGTCTACATGCTGTGTTACATGAAAAGACTCTCACTTAAGAACACAACGCGAGCTGGTATTTATTTCTTAAGGCATTTGTTGCATGGCCCTGAATCGGGCTTCGTTGGGAGGGGACGTCTATGTATTCCACTCCCCTTTAAGAGGAGACACATGTAGTGTTTCCAGAGATATTGGCATAATATCAGGATGATGTCCCTAATACCTTCTAAACTAGTAGTATACAGTTATTAAAGGCCCAAAAGTTATTAAAAGCTTTAACCACAGCGCCACTTGAAACACTACTGCTGCAGAAAATGACAACAACAAAAAAAGCTGTTTTATTCACACTGAAATATAACCTTTGCATGATATGATGAGAGCAGCATGGGGGGTGTAAAAGGCAACAATGACCATGGCCCTTCAGCTGAGGATGTAATTGGCCAGATACTGAGCCTATTCAGCTCTCCCCACTCAACCACTGACTCTGGCATGTCTGTATAACCAGGGGAGCAGCCAGCACACTGCTCCTGTAAACACATGTTTACTCTCAATCTATGTAACAGTCTGCCACAGTAAAAGGTATACTCTGGAGGACAATTTGTGAGAAAAGCTATGACAAGCTGTAATGGGTGCCTGTAAGTGTGTGTTTATGAGTGTGTGTGTGTGTGTGTGTGTGTGTGTGTGTGTGTGTGTGTGTGTGTGTGTGTGTACAGACTAGAGACAGGGAAACAGAGTTGAGTATTCCCTCCCCTACGGGGCCACACAGATGCCTATTACACACCCTCATCATCTCCCATCTGTCCCTGCAGATGCCCCTGCTGGGTAAACTGGCAACTGCTCTGCTCCCACGTTCTCCAATTCCACTCTCGGAAACCTGGTTCCAACTTAACAGATAATTTCCATCGCCAAAAAAACAAACAAAAAAAACAATTCTTTCCAGAGTCGATTTCCACAATGTTTCAGCACATTTATTGGGCACTCAACATAATTTGTTGGGTGAGAAATCATGGGACCATAGCACCTATCACATAACCAGTCATAACACCTACGTTGCATGGAAAATATGAAATCATTTGGTGGCAGGTTAAAAGCTGGTGAAAATACTGTACATTTCTAGGAGCTCTAATTCCAGAGCAAAAAACCACATCTGCATTCAGTTAGAATCAGTTGCTACAGATCAGATCTCCACATTGGTTGACTGTTGCGTGGCCAGTCTCCTGCTCTCCTATAGACACTTCTGAACTCGAGCACACTTGACCAACTAATCACAATATAGTGGCGCCCTGGCTTTCTCTAGCCTAGAAGTCCATCCAGGTAAAAAAAGCAGACAGAATATCATCCAAATGCACTTCACAAATTATTCCCCAGCTACGGAGCACTCTCTCCGATCAAGCTATTGTTCTTCCTCTCCGAACCTAAAGACCAAAGGGGTCACGGCGGTGTGTGACGAGGACAGCTCTGGCATGCAGTTTCTCTTCATTAGCTAAAGCAGAGTATGTGTACAGAATGAACAGCACTGACCTGAGCCTGCGTGGATGTCCATATTAGCAGTGCATGACAAGCCAGAAGTTGGGCAGGGGAGAGAAGAACAATGATATGATCATTAGTTTTGATTTTTGCCTGCAGTGACAGAAATGTATGGTTTTCTCTTTAATTTATTGGTAAAAAAAATAAATAAAAAACGCATTCTGCTCTGAGCTTCAATAATGAGGGTTAAGGGTAATTAAGTACTTCATCATTTATAGTGAATCTAGCTGTCCGGGTTTGTTTTTTGCCAAACTGAATGATTCATAGTGCTGAGAGAGTTTTTAAAGAGCTGCAGTCGGACGCAACAGCTGTGCAATGGCCAAACCCGCAGCTGAAGGCAGCTCGCAGAAATTAATTTGTCTGGAGATGGTGAGAGGGAAGTCGGCATGAAGGAGCATATGCTTGGAGATGCTATGTGCTCTGTATCTAAACAGGGTTATTACTTACTGTTATAGTGTTGACAAGTAACTGTTCAGGCTGCCCCGATACTTCACACTAAGAGGAGATCTTCAAATCAAATCTCTATATCTAACGTAGGTATATTTTTTATCTGAACAGAACGTTTGTCGGAGTCACATGCATCCATTTACAGTGTGTACATCCCCATCATCTCCATTCAGTAATTCAACACTCTGCACATCTGAGTTGGATTAAAAGCTCAGGACCAGAGCAACCTTATCTTCATTTCTGGTTAAGAGGCAATGGTTAATGATCATTAAATTTAGAGTGTCAGATTTATAGATTTTTTTTGTTGTTGTTGTGAGTTGAAAGTGCCTCATGCGTGGCATGGAAAGTAAATGACACTGTCGTTAATATCGCTCATCTGCTGTGTGAGATAATGGTCATGGCCTTCATCCAAAAAACATGATGAGACATAATGCACATGCATACATGCATATTTTATGTTCCCACGCAATGACGCATGTGCATATGCATAAAGACACACACAAACAAAAACACCCATACACACACGCTTTTACTGTCAGCAGGCTCATGGATGAGTACGAAAACAGCGGCTCATCCGAGAAGCACAGTGGGGTTTACACCAATGTGATGGTGACCTTTCAAACATCTTCATGAGATGATAAGTTGAAAATGTGCCAACATGTAATGCAGCTACTAGGATGACTGCTTCTCTGACACTTCAAAGCACGACGTCTATTTGTACTCCTGACGAAAGGCGCACAGTACTGATGTTCCTACTGTAAACTGAAATCTGTGCTACTGCAAGTTATTCAGAGGAGAGAGAGGACGAGGTGGAATGCCACCACTGGGCCTAAAACAAAACAAAAAACATACCAGGAAACCAACAGATGGGAAACCACCAATTCATCTGAATAAAACTCTCAACAACATGATCGGGGGAAAAATAATTGGCGACTCTAAGCTGCAAGAAGCTCTGTGCTAATGCTATAGAAACTCTGAGTATGTCACATCTGCTCCTGAGCCCCTTCACACTTCCTTACAATTCAAGACTAGGGGATAACGCAGAAGATCTCCTAAAGGGGAGCAAGACTCTGCCACGAGAAAAGAATGGGATCCAAGAACCCGTGGTGTTCTACATGGAACACGAAGTGTCAAAACATGTTATCCTGTAGCGGTGGATGTTCTCCTCATTGTACCTGTAATAAAGCAGCACAGAGTTGGTACCTTCCAAACATCCTTAAATCACCCAGTCATGTTAAGCATCTATCTACAGTACAGTAGAGCATTTCCGTAAAACATGAGTTTAAGTGAACCTGCAAGTTCAGCTGTAATCTTTTCCATGTTATCAATATCAAAAAAACATCCACAGGTGGCTTCGAGAGACACAAGTATAGCTGCTCTAAAATAAATTAGAATCAGTGATCTGACCACTGAGTTTGTTTACGTCTCTCTCTCTCTCTCTCTCTCTCTCTCTCTCTCTCTATGTAATCAAAAGATTGATGTCCAACCACACCCTACTTGGACCCACAGCTCTGTTGGCTCTCACGGCAATGCCGTGGCTTTCCGTGATTATACAAATTATTTGGCAGTCAAGGTCTACTTTTGGCTCAGAAATAATCGTCTTTTTCTCGTTTACTCTGTAATGTATTAGGACACAGATCAATAGGACGGGGGGATGCATCAGCGGCGGCATTTCACAAGCACTTAACCCTGCACCCACAGCTTGTAATAATAATAGCTACGGTCAAAGGTCTTTTCACATACGCAAAAACAAACTGTAAAAGGATCACCTATCATATCATATCTATGTCACAGGTCAAACGAGTACTGCACATCATCAATTTCTATTTCAGGGAAAGAACACAATGAACACAAAGATAGTTCACAGTTAAAACAACACCTTCAGGCCCAATCTAAGGCCTTTTGGAGTTGTTGTCTTACATTTCTTCCTTGTAACTACTGTCTCTTTGTATTAGTGTTATTTTGTTATCATGAATATATCTGTACATATTGCAGCTGGTACAACAAGAAATCAGGTGTCAGACAGTTGGAGAGACCTGGAATTTGTTCTATATCTGGACGAGGAGCTGCTAGATATTATGATGGGCAGTAAGGATACAGTCAAACGCAAGTAAACATACCAATGCTAAGCAACAACTAAACTTGTTGGTTGTATTTCAGGTTACTGAGTTACGAGAGACAACTGTTCAACAACCTTGAGTTTAATAGTCATCCGTGTTGTCAAATGAAAGCATGTATTTAAAATTCACCGAGCTACTCAATACAATTTGTTCTTCTAATTAGCAGACAGAAGCAATGATTAACCTTTGTATCGGAAGTAAATGCTGTGTACCATCTGGGTGGCTAGGGGCTACAGAGGGCTCCAAAATCTACCCTTTCTGGGTGGCAGCACTTCATACTGCCTCAACAATATGCAGGGAGACACCTCACTTTTTTGGGCTGGGCCTACTGGGGGTGTGGTGGGGGGGGGACACATGCTCAAGCACCGCTCTGCGTTAATTACACCTGATTGGCCAGAGGTAGTTCCATCAGCAGTGTGCTCCATGAGTCTTTCGTTCTAATGAAGGACAGAGATGAGTTTAGCACCTGGGAGTGGTGGGGGTAATGGAGAAGTCTGACATGTCTTCTCCTTTATCTCTTTCTGAGATACTGTGCTGTTGAGTGCTTTGAGTGGTTGATAAGAGCAGACAAGGCTGTTTTATAATAAATACAAAGACTAAGTTATTGAAGTAAAAAGGAACAAAAAAACGTGTTACTCTAAATGGCTGATTTTAATCCTTCAGAGTTCACCCTACCTTCCGCCCTAATATCACCCGGGCTCCACTGTGTGATTCAAAAGACCCTAGTGTCCACAGTGGTGAATAAAACTGAGGACCAGGTCAATTAAAAACAAAGTCAATGCTAAGCTACACAATGAAGAACCATTAGGCACAAGTAGGACATAATAAATGACTAAGCGCAGAACAGAACTCGGCTTGTTTACTGTAAAGCCTCCAAATTGCTCTTGAATAAGGCAATAAGCTAAGCAGCGCATATTGTTGAACAGCAGCCGCACTGCGTACAGTTAGCAGCAGATAATGACAGTGCTTAGTGAGGTGGAGAACAACACCAGCTGTTGGAAGAAAAAACTGTGAGCAAAGTTGGTAAAAAAGTTGATTTTTCATGGTCCACTGTGGGAGACACAGAACAGGAGGGAGTAGGTGCAGCGCCTCCTCCAGGCGGAGCGTCCTGGCAACGGAGGAGCTGTCAGTGGGTGGAAGGTGTTGCACATAACAGTTTGCTCATCACTCTTCCCCCCCGCCGCATGCTCTCGGGACACCCACGACAGACCTAACCTCCCTCATTAGTTTGTCTCGTATCTTTTTTTTCCTTTGTCCAAATGCCACTGCCCCAGCAGACCACAACCCCTGAGACAGTGAATGCTGCCACGGAGCTGTGCAATGGATTCCGGGGGCCTTCTTGAACTCCGCCTTAGCCTCAACACTGGCCCTTCTTGAGCCCTTCCCGTCTGTCCATCAACAGCTCCTCGGTTTTAATGTTGTGCTGGCAGCAGATTCACTCAACAAAATCCTCCTGTAATCCTGTGCATCCAGCAACGCAAGATACACTTCCTTGAAAGCCTTTGCAAAGGATGAGCCTTTTCAGAAGCTTCACGGGTGGCCAGAGAACTGAGCACCCTGTGGAAGTTTCCCAACAATGTACCACCGGCCATCAGGGACATATTCTGAAAAGAAACAATCCACTCGATATCCATCATTAACTCAGACAGATCAACTCTGCAGCAATTTGATCAATTACAAAATGAAGACTCTTTAATGAAAAGTACCACAGATGAAAGACAGGCAGCCAGGAGTCCTGGTCCAGCAGGTAGTTAAACAAGAGCTCATGTGTTGAGGCCAAATTTATGATATATGAACGGCAGGACAGGGTGTCACACAGCTCAATGCTTTTGAATTGATACGGTTTCTCTAATGCTGGGCTGAATATGAAGTATGTGAAGACAATTACAATTTGATGACCTCAAACACAATTTGTTTCACTTGAAGTCAATTAAACGAGGGATGTGTCAAACAGTATCTTTCAACTCACCCCCGCGTGCTGACTGGAGTAGTCAAAATGTATTTCCATTGTTACCAGTGGCATGTTGAACCTCAATGTGTTGCCAAAGAAAAACAACCTGAGCACGGGTAGATAGCAGCACCTGCTCAACTTGGCAGCCGCACCAACAGGCGCCATGACATCGCCACGAGCAAATCTTTAGGGAATCAATAAAAAACCCTCAACAAATGGATGCACACAATGAATCTATCTGCTCCGTTTTTTTCTACCCTGCACCGCGGCAAAGCTCAACAGCCAGCAGCGTCTGTGACTTCATAACTCACTGACACTTGCCAGCGTCACAACACCCGGCTGAAATTGAGCTAAGGCAACCAGGAACAACATGCAAGCACCAAGAAAAACACCACACGCTTCCTTTTTGGTGGAGCAAGGCTTGAAAAGTGGGACAAAAGTGATCAAACATGATGAGAAAATACATGTGTCCGACTTACAATGACACTGTGCTGGTGTATTGGTTTTGCCTGGAGTTGAAAAAGTCTTACAGGAGCAGTGGAACTTAGAGAGCAGACATGATTATTTCCTCCATTAATCTGTCCTATAGTGGCATGATCAGACTGTTGGCACACACGCTTGCTGATTAATGACAATTTAGGAGCAGCATCGGCGAGAGACAAAGAGTTAGGAGAACAAAACAGCTTGAATAGATTGCAAAAATGTGCATTGTAGATAGTGGCATTCTGTATTTTTTGATTAATGATCCAAGATATGTTTATGTTTTATGTATTGACATCACTAGCTGTGAAAATAGACTGCATATAAAGATGGACGACTTGACAGCTCCCCAAAAAGTGAAGCCAAATCATCTTGATCACGGTGGCTGGCTGCAGTATTCGTCATAAACCCCGTCTCCTCTATGTCAGTGGATGGGACATGGGCCAACTCAAAAAGTCAAAGTACATGTCAAATACATCTTATCCAAAGACAGTATCTGTCATTTTAGGTTGTTCTTATCACCATGATGTATGTCCAAGTGTAAATTTTTTACCGTGACCTTGATACCGCCGTTTCTCTCCATGATCACAGTACTGCGCAGACTCTGGCTCCAAGTGTGGCCAAGGACGAATAGGAAACATTTCCTCCATTTTTATATACAGTCTATGACTGTGATATATACCACAGACGGTGCATGATATCAAATGTGATTTTAACGCACGCAGGGCTCAATTTTCAAGTAATTATCAGATAATTGTGTTCCTCTCATCCCTATTCCGGCTGAATAATGTGTAAAAGAAATATAGAAAATACATACTTTAACTAGAAGAGCACATACCACTGCCAAGTCCAAAAAATCATGAGTATATCAGATTCAATTAAGACAAAAATGTATTTATACAAAATGCCCTCTCGCAATGTTAAGGAAAATGATACAGAATCCTGGAACCACTCCTTCAAGCAGTATCTGCAACGAAATCCCTCCCGTGATCCTGCTGACACTTAAATCAACAAACAGACACGGGTTAAACCCTTAACCTCCTTGGCAGAGGTAATTACTTACCAGAAAAATACATCTACAACTGACAGGCCACGTCAAGGCACAAATGGCCACATCAAACCTAATCGTAGTCCCTATCTATAAGCGCCATTCACAACATTCGACACAAATGCCATCAGTGAAACGGAGAGCATCAACGCAGACGAGCACATTCAACAAACCAGTTTCATTTCACCTCTGACCTGGACTTACAACAAGCAAACTCACAAAGCATCACATTTTGAACAGAGTCGGTGAACAGAAAATATAAAGAGACTAATTGGGGCACACAATTGCACACACGCCCCAATTAGCAAAATGGAAGGTGAGAATGATGACTCTGCCAATACAGGTAACGATATCCATGAAACTTTCATCACTTTCTTTAACATTGCGAGACAGGGCGTTTTACATTTCCACCGATTTCACAGCAATTAGGCATGGATCTCGACGAAAGAAATTAGGCTAATTATATTTACAGTACTGATATCTGTCTGACCGACTGCAATTTGTTGCTGCTTGATTGACTTTAATGCGACAGTTAGGTCTTGGCGGAGGTAAGAGCTCCACTGAGTGCCAAGTGTTCATATTTTATATTTGGAGAAAATGAGGACTTGCTTTCTGAGGGGGCACAAAACAAACACCTACAGGGACAGTTTTTAAAAGATACTATGAGCGGAGACATAAACAATCAGCCCAATTATTCATAACCATGTAATATGATGTAATTTATTTAACAATATGGAAAGTTTTTCGTCCACGCTCACACAAATGAAGGCAGCTGTCTTTAATTTGTAGCTGACGTCTCTCACACACACACAAACCTCCCACACAGAGGAGTGTTGGTGGACAGCAAAGATGTTTCTCCGTAGGACAGGGCCAGAGTGGATAGACTGGATGCCCCCAGGCATTAATACGATGGAAAAATAACTATCCGACTCGCACTGTGGCTGGCAGACAAATCTGTTGTATTTTATGGAGATAGTGCATATACCACTTGATAGAATTTTGGTGGCGGACACTTGTCGAGGTACTGATGACATTCAAATGTCTCCTGTAATTATGGATCCAATTTGTGTGTGTCTTGGGGCATCTTGTATTCATATACATAGGCTGCACTATGAAATTTACTGTAAAATCTGTTTCCAGAGTCATCATAAGCATCATTTGTGGGTGTTTTAAAAGGAATTAAAAAAAAAAATTGTGATTCATAACTCCCCTAAAAGGTATAAGAAAGTCATTTTTTTTATTTCAGCAAAATATTAAACAGAGTTGAGAACGTCACAAAGTCATATAAGTCTGCACACCTGGTGGAGAGGAAAAGCTAAACATGTGCTCACATTAAAGTAATGAGGGATTTGAAGGATCTGGAGTAAAATATTCTATATTATGTTACATTAAAAAATAGTTTGTTCTAGTTTGATATTCCACTACAGGCGTTTCAGGCACGTGTCAAGTCAAACTATCTTCTTTCCAAGTAGTTTTTTTCATTTCTAACCATAGCATGTGACACTGTGCTGAAAAGTATTATGCCAAAAGTCAGAATCTTCGGCACGGTCAGTCAGGAGGACTAGGAAATGGGGACATAGCTGCTGTCCCATTCCATTCCTGACATTCCTGTGATGGCAAAAAAAAGAGGCATGAATCGAAATTACAGCTGTGCGTATAACGTTCAACATGTGGAAAAAAAAAGAAAGAACAACGTAAGACCTGCTATGCCAATTATGGTTGGAGAGCTACGATTGGACACACGGTTCTAAGAGGGCGAACAGATCCACGATGACATTAGCTACCTCATTAACAGCACACACACATTAAATCTCGGCCAAACTCCTGGCTGGTTCGACAGTGTGGCCTTTTTCGTTCATTATTTTCGTGGTCTCTCTCTGTCTGTTTTTTTTTTTTCTTCCTCACCCAACCGTGTGAATAGAGGATGAGTTGTGGTGCACTGAAGATGTAATCTCTGTCAAGCCAGTCACTTCTGGCCAAGGCTCGAGGGGAAACATCTGCTGGCGGGAGTGAGGCCAGATTTCTCAGAGTAGTTCTGAGTAAGAGATAGGGGTGCAAGTGTTTGTCGGACAGGAGGGCTCGCCATTAGGAGTGAGAATATTCTTGGTCATGCTGTGCCCTAAAGGACACCTAATGAAGTGCTAAGGATCAAATGTAAATATGAGCGCTGAAGGCTGAGGCGCACTCGCTTAAGAAAAAAAGCAGCTTCTATTATTTAACCAATGTGGAGAAGTCAATTGTGAGCATCCAGGATTTGACTGGTTCAACACGACACCTACTCGCCCATAGAAATAAAGAGGAGGTTATAGAATCTTTCCACCCGAACCACGGATAAATGTACTTCACTTTAAATGGCCAATGTGAAAATATTAACACCAAGCCCCAGTCCACCCTCAGGATAAATCTGTGAAGGTATTGGCAGCGGAAGCTGCAGTTCCAGTGGCGGGGGTTATTCCAGGACATAACAACAGGGGCCATATAGACCTTGTTAGCGGGCACTTAACCATCTGTACACAAATCTCCACTTGAGCACACTGTAATATTTTTTCCACACAACCGTGCCTCATCTCCATACTGACCTCTACAAACTAAAGTGTCCTTTCAAGCCCATTCAAGCATACAGGCAGCATTCATAAAGAGACCGCCCCTCTTTAAACAATGACCCCATCAGAGAAACGCTGTCACAAAATATTCAGAGCTACGGATACAACCTGAAAAGCTCCCATCTGTCCACTCCGGCTTCTCCTCTCCCCATCACCCCCACCCCCCTTCCTTTTGTTACTTAACACTGCCCTGTTTTTATGTCAAGGAAAGGGCATGTCTTGCCAGGCAAATGATTTGGTCAGACTGGAGACACCAAAAAAATATTTAAAAAAAATAAAAGAACAGGTCACCCAAGAGTCCCACTAGCTGATGGGTAATACACCTTGTCATTGAAATGTGAGCAGAATGCAACAAGCCCACTGTGTATTTATGGGGCAGCGTGGGCTGCAACAGGACCAGGGCTAGAGGGAAATATATATTCCAAAAGCATACAAAAGACATGAGTGAGAAATTAAGCATTTAAAATTGAGCATTAAACTACTGCATGCAACATAATAATAATGAGAAGAAGCAAATGCTGTATGCTTGTGTGAACGGGGAGCACTGTGGACACTATTAACATTTAGCAAATTAATTCTCTACATTCAGCAAAGGCCTTCCTATTACATGTGCATAATGGGGAACATGGGTGGACTCTAAGTATAGATTGCCCTATTCTGCATTCTATTCTGTGTGTCCCTGAAAACAACCAAGTCCCTGAAGAAGTAACTTGAGACCAATGTAGACGGATGATGAGGTCATGCCTTTGTGCTCCTTTTGTCACTGCTTCTCGGTATGAAAATTGAAATGCATTATTCTAATGTTTATAAACTGTGCACAAGCGTAGGCCCTACAGAAATACCTGCATGAGCTAATTTCCAATCTCAAGGCAGACTGATAACGGAGGCATCAACACGACCTAAAAACATGTGTTTTCCCTCTCGTGCCGTACAGGATTGCATTTGTTTAAAGCCACTGGCGCGCCTTACCTGGTTTTTCAGATCCAGCTTGGGGCACGGGCGTCCCCCATTGAAAGCTTTCTCCCTCAGCCACTTTGACCTGATCCTCAACCCGCTGCCGCACGATGCACTGCAGGCTGACCAGGCTGACCAGTCACTGAGCTTACAGTCGAGGGGACAAGGGATGTGGCAGATCTCCACAATGTAGCCTGAAATTGAACATTGGCAGACAATGATTTAAGACTCGGTCAGCAGTTGCAGTGTGATTCACATTAATAATGTCCGACAGACCGGCCTGCGCACCGCCAGACCTTGGTCTTGCTCAGTGTGACAGCAACAGCTAATTATCTGACTAATGACCGTCTCACTCCGACACTGCGTCAACATGGCTGAGTGAAACAGCTTAAGGGTTTCCACACAGTGTAAAGCCTTTTGTTTTCTCCTTTAGTCTGTTTCCCCGTCTTGGATAACTCTATTATCACTATACTATACCAACTGGCTTTACCATTAGAATGAAATATTAAGACAAGGACATAGGAAACTAAACCCACACGTACAGGATTATGCTTTACTAAAAGTCAGTTTGTATTTGATTATTCTGACATATTGGTAAGTACAGGGTATGTTGCATTAAATAAACATTAAAAACATCAGTAAAACTGCAAATACATCAACTCCCCACATACGTATCTAGCCAGGTATCTAGCTGCATCCCTGAAATATAAAGTCAATGTTGAATTAGGTTGAGTCATTTATTTGATTCATGTGAAAACACTAACTGCTCCTTGCCAGTGGGAGAGATGGGCTATGTCGATTACCCTTGATTAGTAAGAGCAAGACAAAACCAAATGACCCCCATTTTCAACAATTAATCATCCAACATGAACATAGTGAAGCGAAATAAAAATACATTCAATCTGATCATTACGCCAATAACATAGTATGTGGTAGATTTGTAAGCACGGGTACATTTAAAAATGAAAAATTCTTATTTCTGTGAATCCTACCTGAGTCCGTACAGAGCGTGGGGCTGACCAGGTGACCCTGCTGGTCAACGCAGGCCACGGCTCTGTAGCGCAGACCCTGGCCACACTCCTTCACCTCCCGCTGGCTCATCCAGCCCTGCAGGGAGCCTGGGACTGAAGGATCGGAGAGGATGCAGGCAGACCAGTTCCCATAGGGCTGGGACAAAAACTCATCACAGGGACACGCCTCCGTCTCCTCCAGTGGGTACAACTTCTCATTCGAGCAGTGCTCCTTCTTTTTGCTGCGACCTGTGACAGGAGATGGACGAAAACAGTCTTTGTCACTTTGATAAAATAGAAATAACAGTAGAAATCACACAAACTTAATTTGTCAATTTATTCCAGATCCTTCATAATGCATTCAAACTCTTACAGAGTCAAGATGTGTAAATTACTGATTTGCATCATTGCAACTGTGAATGACAGAGGACTATTTATCTTTAATGTTGTTATCTTTCCGTGTACGAAACATCTGCATATCTTACTCGACTCCATCCTCACCATCTTATCATTGCAACTTGTCTCCCATTTTGGCCAACATTATATTCAAAATCTCAACTATGAACCAGAGGTTTAGATTTACTTGGCTGGTAAGAGGCACTGTTGCACTTTCTTGCATCAATCATCGCCTCTGTCTTGACTGACAACAGCTTAAGGTGCTGGGCTGGTTTTAGAAAGTGGCTTATTGTTTCATAACTCTCCCTCACAATTTCTGCCCAAAACCCGGCTGCCGCCCGTAATATCCACTGTAAAAATGGAGTAAAAACGTAGTGGTTCACACCCACTGTAGAACGTGGCGTCACACTTTATGAAGCTGCAGTAACAGAGAGATTGAAATGAGATAGTTGTTATATGGATTTTCTTGATCAAACATTATGAAAGATAGCTATATCATTTGAAGTTCCACGTCAGTGAAGAAAGACCTTGCATGCCATTTAAACAAATGTATATAACATTAAGTAAGAAGACCTTTTACAGCATTGTCTTCTCAATTCAAAAAAGGCACGCTATTCACATATAAACAAAGGTTTTTCCCTGAGACAATGACCAGTGAATACTGTGTGATAAATATGTTTTATTCTTTAGATTTAGCATATGAACTGGCTACTCTTGTTGCTCTGCTCTTTTCTTATGGTTTGACTTGATTTTCTTTAGAGAATACTAATGCAACAAATGAATAGCCAATCAGTCAAAACTGCCTTATGACCAGTGGCGAGGGAACACTTTTCCTAGGGTGAAATACATCCGATGGTCCTCTGAATAATCCCAGGGAATGATTAGTGCTATTTGCAGGAATATTAAACTTTAATTTTTGTCCTTATTTCGAAGCCCCTTAAGGGAACGGTGCACACTTAATGTCTATGCTATGTTATTACAACGCTAAACTCTGAAGGCTAGAAGTGCGTTTGTCTCCATGATATAGAAACAACACATTCTGAGTAACTCTTGTTTAATTATGCAATAGAATTTGTTATTTGTGATCTTTTGTATATCATTGTTTTTTGCACGTATGATTATTATGCATCGTATGTACAAACCACGTGTTACCATGAAATCCAGAATGAGTAAATCCTGCAGCTGCCACGTTTCCCCACGGAGGAGAAAACACAAAAAAAATGTCCTCCTAATGAACATTTATTCCATGCTTTTCAGCCATGACAGTGGCTGTAGTCTATTATTAATGATCAATGATGCATAGACAGCCTGTGATTCAAGGGGTCGACAAAAGTGGAGAAATGGCCAGACAATGCAAAGCTGGGTAGATACCCACACACTGTTATATCATTAGTCACATAAGTTCTGCTCAGGAGGTACTGCTGTGATTAAGTGCTGTAATTTTTTATTTTTTTTGGTCCATACACTTTCCCCTCAGTCGACCTCATCTTGTTTTATGTCACTTAATCATTTCATATATTTCCAGGAATGTGTTTTGGCGATCCCTTGTCACTGTACAACAACAAGGAGATTTATTATTTTTCAAAGAGCCTTCCCTTATGCCCCACGAAACACAACATGTGTTGTGGGTGGCCATGTAATCTTTCAATAGAGAACGTGGCACCGAAATGCTTCGGAGAAATCAAACATCAGAAACACCATGACGTTTCTCCTGAAACTTTACTCGGGGGCTGACAGGAAAAGTTCCTGCGGAATAGTTCAGGGGAATGTGTGTACTTTGGTGCATGTCTGAAATTCGCTCTACACTGTCAGTGTAGTTCACCTCAGGCATCACATAATTAGCCCTGTCCTTTATATTTGATACATGCTATATATATTATTATACTTATGAGTTTAGTATGAGCAGGGTTATAAAAGGCATGTGTTCCTCTAACACACTGTCGTTAATATCTGGACAAGTAACAGATACAACCTGTCAAACTGTCCATCTGCTCCAAAGACCTCTGTCATGATTGACGGTCTCCTACATGATAGGCATGAGACACGAGAGATGACGGACCAGTTGTTCTGTTATCAAGAGGTCCACCTATCGTTGTGTAACTGACAACTATGCTATGACGCAAAATTTAAAAAAGAAAAGAAATGTCAAAACCTCTTCATGTATACACTGGGCCCCATGCAGGAGTTTCAGATTCATGTCATTGCATGTTATATTAAGAGATAATCAAATGTAATACAGCTGACTGGTCAGGTGTTTGGCAGATTAAAATATTTGACACATCTTCCTTTGTCACACTTCTGCAATTCGTAAAATTGTTATGAATCATTTTCCCCTCAAACTTTTTTCTTTGAAACAGTGGGAGATTGAAATGAAATTATTTAAGGTTTCTCACAAAAATATTAAAATACGGTGTAAGATCATGTGTTACACTGAAGCATTAGACAGTGATAACAAGATCAACTGAATGTAAACGATTACAAAGACCAAGAAGAATTGTTATAACGGTGGTGATCTTTTAACTTGTCACCTGGAGACATCAGGTTAAAATGTAAACTTAACTAAAATATGTATGTGACTGTAATGGCATTTACATCAGCCTCAGTTGTGTTTGCACTGTGGTAAAGTTAATACCACAACAATCAACATTATCTTTGTGAGCACGCTAGCATTTACCTCACAGCGCCGCCCAGAGACTCCTTGGTCTTGTTACTATATTACATTTGCAGTATCAGCAGGGGACAACCCCAGCTCAAGTCAGACCACTGACCAAGTGATTCAACGTAACTCACCAGTTACCAGTCAAATCTGACTGAGTAAGGTTGTTACAGCTAATCTAAAATAATTAATAAACTGAGTAAGGGCATTTTTTTGTGTGTGAATCAATCGCTGGACACGAATTATCATAACCTTGATTTCAATGGAAACAAACAAGATATGACCTATTTAAGGAACAGCAGGTATTAATGTTGCTTTTATGTTCATACAGTGTTGAAGGGGATATTTTCTTATGGTGTGGTACAAACCAATCCCTCTGCAACCAACACAACAGAGCTAGTCAACACTTGCAAAATGCCAAGTGTGGCTTTCATGAACTGCAGCCCACAGAGAATAAGGAAAGTACTACGTAATTGTCATAATTAAGGCACACACACACACACACACACACACACACACACACACACACACACACACACACACACACACACACACACACACACACACACACACACACACACACACACACACACACACACACACACACACACACACACACACACACACACACACACACACACACACACACGAGGCCCGGTGAACGCGCCACTGTTTTACTAATCCTGCTCTACTTGTGCACCCGTATTTGCTTCATGGATCCTGGGTGTCCCCTGGCTCCCGTGTGCCAAGTGACAGCCCATCTGTTTCTGAAGTGGGTCTGATTGCAAACATTCCTCACAGAGTGTGAACTCACTGCTGTCGCACGGCAATTCACACACAATCTGTTCAATCTACGCCGCTGCTGGTGGTTGATTGAAGAGTGCGAGCGCAACATCACTTAACTTTGACAACTACATCACTTGCAATATCACCGCACATTGGCAGGCAGACGCCACGAGAAATCTGCGTTCGGGCCTGTGATAGCCAACTTGTTTTAGCGGTATTAATGCATGGCATCAATATTCATAATGATCCCCTGCGTGATATTTGTTGTGCTGCCGATGACCCATTAACTGTCATGATGTTGTGCAGTGTGCTTTGTCCCTTTAAAGTGTGCGTCATGCATTTTGCATCCACCAGTATGTCTGCTGGGGTCTGTGTGACGTAAATTTCATCATGACTGTCTGAGCTGAAAAGCAAAAATTGACACGGAATTTGAAAAGAGGGCTGTGTGAGGGAGTCTGCTGCTACCCTCTCCCCTAAAATTCCTGGTTAAATCAATACAAAGACAACAGTAACACAACACAACAACTACGTGCCTGTGATGACCGCAGCTGTCCATGGAAATGTCTGTGAGAAAAGGACTAACATTGTACTTGCGAAATGACAAGGTTGTGGACGAAACACCTTGACAGACATGTCAATAGAGAGACAATAGATAACTGATCACCCCTTCTGTGAAACATCAACTTGAACCTTAATTTCCTCCACTCGACTGGATGGAGAGATTCAAAAAAAAAGACAGCTGTTCGACAACCACAGCTGATGCAGAATCATGTTTCATTTTTCAGAAATGCACACCTTTAATAGCTGGTAATTAGATTTGCAAGACACATTATCACCTTGATGCTTGATGAATAGCCTGAATTGATGTGTGTGTGTGTGTTGGTTTCTGAACCTAAATCTTAAGGGATGTTTTCTGACTGTCTGACACAGAATGGGAGTCGCTTTCAGTGCAGTCGGTGTTACCGAGGAGAGAGTGACGTGCAGAGGAAACGACTGACTGGTTGTGAAAATTGGACTTGAATCTGTTTTCAAGGACAAACCAAAAGATACAACTGTTCCAACGATGACACGAGAGCTTCACAACAAAGATACATCACAAACTACTCACACAATGTAATGTGTGCCAATAGTGTTGACAGTATAAATGATTCCGTTAAATTTAACATCAATATTTTTTTCTAATTCTGCAAGTTACAATATCTATAGTTCACAACACATATAAATCAGTATTCCCAGAACATTTGAGTCATAAAAGAATAAGCCTCTCTATTCTGTTGCAGTCCAGCTCTCCTGAAATATAAAGCCTAATATTAAATCCATGTACTGTGAAATATGTCTATAATAAATCCTATAGAAATCCTTCTCAGTCTAGTGCTATACTCCATGGTCCGTTATAAGTATAATTTATTTTCCCCATCACCTTTCTTGGAAGTTTGAGTGGATCCTCTGGAGTTGACTTCAATCAATTAGTCAAATAATGTTCAGGTATAAAGCACACATTTTATAAAACATAAAATAAGACAAATAATGGGCAGAGAACAAAGTCAATCTTGAAGATTTAAAACAGCAATAAATTAGAAATAAGATAAAACAGAAAAAAGAAAAATCAGTCATCCTCCCATTAGTGTGGAGACATCGGTATAATTGCATGCAACAAAGGAATGTGAGTGGCATCCTCTGTGCTGCTTTTGAAGACACAGAGTTTACAGCTGTTTACATGGGGTGACGTTGACATTGCAACATGTCATGATAGAATAAAATGAGAAACTTATTTGTGTGTTGCTGAGATGAGAATATGAGGCTTTCAATCCATTTTTTCATATTAAAATCCTATTTAGCTCTCACGATCCCTATTTTTGATCCAGACCAAAAGTCACAGAAAAAAATCATGTAAAGTAATGCTAAAAATCTAGACACATATGCACAGAACGTTGAGAAACTCATAGCAACCATTTTCAACAACATGAAACACAATTCAAACACCAAGCAACTATATGAGTATATGAAATAAACTTGGGCTGCAACTAACGTTTTTTTTCATTATCGATTAATCATGTTGATTATTTTCTCGATTAATTGTTTGGTCCATAAAATGTCATAAAATGGTGAAAAATGTCGTTCGCGTTTCCCAAACCCCAAGATGTTGTTTTGTTTTGTCCACACACAAAACATATTTAGTTCACTGTCATAGAGGAGCAAAGAAACCAGAAAATAGTCACATTTAAGAAGCTGAAATAATAGAATATTGACTTTTTTCCATAAAAAACTACTTGAAACGATGAATCATTATCAAAATAGTTTTAATTTAATTTAGTATTCGATGACTATTGGATTGATCGATTAACTGTTGCAGCCCTAAAATAAACATGATAACTGATATCCATTTATGACGAGACTAATAAATAATGGCAACAACACAAGCTACTATCTGAGTTCTCCGATTCCAACAGTGTGTTTCTGATCACTCTACGACCAACTCCCACCAAACCAGCGGCCGAAGAAGACATGAAATTAGACAGCGACAAACATAAACATTAGTCTTACAGTTAATGTTTAGTCACAACCCTAACCCCTTTGTCAAGTTGTGTTTTAACCAGTACATCAGCTCCAGTTGGCTAGCACAAATGCTGCTCGTTTTTATATATAAATAAGATTTACATCAATTAAAGATTGTACTGTACATGTTGATGTAAATTGCATGCATGATTCCGGAAGAGCAACAAGCACCTCTGACCAATCAATTAGTGGGACAAATACGGATCAATTTTCTGAACTGCATATACTTACATGGAGTCATTACGTTGTCAAATGTATGTGACGGGAATGACTAGCAATTTGTTTTCCATTATAACCTCCACCGAGGAGTTTTGCTCTCGCCCGCGTCCGTTTGTTCGTCGGCAGGATAACGCAAAAAACACTAAACGGACTTCCACTAAACCTGGTGGAGGGATAGGACATGGGCCGAGAAAGAGCCCATCATTTTGGTGCTGGAATATTTTGAAGCTGATTTCCCAAGGAATAATTCATGGATCTTGATGAAAACCGCCAAGCATATTTGGGGGACTGATAACTACGAGTGTGTGCAATTCGGTGTGGATTGGTTGAATTTAAGGGAACTGTTGGTAGGGAATGCGTTCAATTTATTATTATTAGTGCCAAGCAAGTTGTCTATCTTATGGTCAGACTCTAACACTAAGTATGGGTGAAGGAAAACAGTAATGATTGAAGAGAGAAAGTCGGCGGCTGTCTGTGGGTTGTGTGGGGCCCTGCAGTATCATCAGAACCACCAGTTCACTTCATCTGCATGTCTTTAGACTGTGGGAGCGAACATGTAGATGCCGCACAGGAAGGCAGCAGCTGTCCTGTGGACTCAAGAACATTCTTGCTTCAAAGTCACAGTGCTAAACACCCATGACGTCCTCAGAGAGACGGAATGTCAGGCACTGTACATGCTCGTAAACCAGCGAATACACAATCACAGGGGCTCCTGAGATTTATGTGACACCAAACCTGTAAAGTACAAATTCAATGATTTTGATGTGTGCGTGTGTGTGTGTGTGTGTGTGTGTGGGAGAGGGGGCAGAGTGCTGAGGCGTGGCAGCCCATTTTATGTCTTTCTCCTCTCGAGCCCTCAGATTGTAAACACATCGTCGTTATGGGTGATAAGTGTATGATACGAGGCGGGTTGTTAAATTGTTGTTAAAATGACAAGACAAAAATTATATATACGGTACTCAGCGACCACCTGTCATAATGTGGAGACTAGACAATTATAGTCCTTGTGTTGTGTACTTTTACTCAAAGATCTTGCAAATGTCCCCTCTTATTGCTGTGTATCAGTAACAGGACTACTGTGTTTGTAACTGTTGCAATGCCGGCCAGTGTTCTCCCTTCGAATCGGTATGAATTGAAACTGTAAGAGAGCCTTTACTTCTGCCATTCCGAATGGCATGCTGACCTCCGTCTGTGAGAATTGTCTTTATATTTCATGCTCTACTACCGAAAAGTCATCCGTTAAACATTCCTCTGGGGCTCCAAAATTACATTCAGTTTGGATACAGAATTTAATGTAATACATCTCTCGGTAGCTTATCTAAGCAGAGGCCTGGGTAAACTGCCAACATCTTAACCCCATGCCAGTGTAAAAACCACCGTGGGTTCTCTTTCCATCAATTAATTTTAAGTGTTGAAGTTGGCAAAAACAGAGCTGAAATACAGAGTTATTCTGACCACTACCACAAACTGAACGTGAGCACGAGCTCCTCTCAAAGAAACCCACCGCTGAGCTATGGCTGATTTCATATCTTGGATTCGGAGAGCATTATAGAAGGAGACAGGGTGTGTTTACTACAACCCCTCTGGCACCGGATCAAATATTCATAAAGACAGATAGTATCCAGCCCGGTCTGCAACCGCTGCATGTAATTCAGATTTTACTCTGCACTGAAATAACAGATTACAAGCAGCAACAGACCTTATTTACACCGAACACAACACTACAGGGACAGTGAAACGTTACAGCATCAGAACTACAGTGAGAGAGAAGGTTGGGCAGGATTACATTATGTTTTTCCTAAGCAGGGGGGCATTTCAGCAGACGAAGAATGCGCTGCTGTTGCAACAATTCTGAAGATTAATCCCTTCCAATCAATGCGAGAACGCAAAGAGACACAAGAGGACAGTCCGAAGATGAAACCGTCGCCTTGAGTGATATTTGTGTGAATAAGAGTGGAGCCGTTACCTGTGAGTGAGCGCCTGCGGCTTGTGGAAGTGCCACATCCTGTGCATTCGGAGTACTTGGACCATGCGGTTAGGGTGCAGTCATCCTTGCAAGCCACCCGACACTCTCTAAACTGAGGGGGCAAGGGGCCAGCCCATCGCAGGCACTGTGTCATATTGGCCGACTCACCGCTCTCCCCGACACAACTGACTCCTGCAAACACAGGGTGAGGCAGGAATGTCACTTCATTTATACAAAAAAATAAGCTTAGAAAAAAAACAGAAAACACACCTCACCAAATTGCCAGCCAGTCACTTCTGCAGTTGACATGTTAAACTCAATACAGGCATTGTTATGGTCATTTGTGCTATACTGAGTCTGATTTAAGCACAATTTCACTTTCATATTCACAGTTGAATATTTGGTTGGGAGGTTTTTATAGTCCAGTCACAGAACAAAGTGATAGTTATGCAGAATACGCCTGCGCTGCTTTAAAGTTAAGATCTATTGAAATGCTAATTCAACCTTCAAGCAAAACACCTTTATCAGACTCCTTAAGATAAGTGTGATTTATTGAATGAAACAAGACATTCATAATAGCAGATCAACATCAAAGTGAAATACTTCTGACAGAATGATGTATATACTATCTAATCCAGGTACTGGTATCTGATTACAGGGGAACAAAGACATCACCACCCCCTGCTGTACTATGCTAACTGCCACGAGTGATTATGTGTGCGAGAATAATTATTCAGAACACACAAAAAGACCTAGGTGGGTTAACTGGTCTGATGTAGCACTCAATTAACTGGAAGCAGACTTTTAGTCGAGTGAGGCGACTTGTTCTTTTGCAATTTTTTCACATCTCTTTCGGCGAAATGGAAACTGTCAACGAAGTGAGGTAGCTGTTTGCCAGAAAGGGAAACAGGTTGTTGTAGTTAAGGGGAAACTGTCGTCTGAATAATAAAAAATAAAAAAAAACCTTACTGTGATTCCCCTTGCATGTTGAGGCTTATAGTGCTTTCATCAAACCAAACGGCAACAGCATTTATGAAATGCTGAGAAACAGCGGAAATACATTATTGGTTTTTAATCGTAATAGGACCATTTGTCTGAGACAAAGGGAGGGAGGTAATGCCTGATAAACAGTTGAATTGATTATTATATTGCATAAAGTTTATGCATTGTTCCATATCCTGGTACAATTAACACAACCAGCTGCGCACATGATGATAGTTAGTGTCACATGAACTCTTATTAGCATGCAAATATATGCAGTATTGTGCTCTAAAATCTAATTATTAACTCTACAGAGGAGACCTGCTCTACATTGTCACTACTTTCAAGATGTAGACACACAAATTCTAATGTCTTACACTTCATGTCTCACAGTAACGAGTCGAAAAGAGGAAAAAGAAAAAAGGCACCGTGAATTTGCAGGACGTTAAAAGTGATTAATGCTTTGAATCAAGTGGCACACAATAATCAGCAGATCCACAAGGTGGGGAAGGTATGATTTCCCTGCTTCTGAAATGTAATAATTCAGTGGATATTGTACTTGGCATTCGTGTCTGCAGGACTAATTCATCGGTTCGTGCTAGTTCAACCCCCCGACAAAGAAGGGGAAGCAACATAAATGGAGAGCCACAAAAATAGTAATCAGCGCAGTCTGATTTAATTACGGGCAGAAAAGTCAAATTAGACACAAACGAGGAAGTGTGAGGACACACTGTCCCTGCAGCGAGCTGGCTGAGGGGAGGGCTGGTGGTGGGTGGCTCTGTAGCTTTGTCATGCGCCACAGATTAGACAGGAGCAGCCGACCGGACTGCAGCTTCCCTACGAGCAGACAGACACACAAACACACTGCACAGCACAGAGCAACGTTCACATAGATCGTTCGGTCTCGCTTGCACACACGCTGGGATTTAAGTAAAGCAATGCTACGGAAACTTCTCCTCCTCCGTACGCCTCGACATCTTTGAGGATTCACTGATCTACAAACATGTCTTTTTTTATCCATTGTATTGATTTCTATTTGAATTTTAAATTTTGCCCTCTAACCCCCCCCCCCCAAAAAAAAAACTGTTGGGTTTCTACATGCTGAGAATGTGTGGGAGGGTCATTTACATACGAGGCCTTTACAAAAGGCACTGCCAAGGGAGATGATAGCTGTTATTAACTTGTCTTTCTGTAACACGCACCATCACAGCAATTGTGAATCACAACCGAAACACTTTCATTTTTCATTGTACATGTTTAGGTCAAACACTGATATTATTATGAAGAACGTTGGGGAACTTTGAAGGTGAATCTTATTTCCCTTTTAAAAAATCCAAAACTAATCATTAACAACTGCTACAGTATTAGTCCAATTACGACCACTGTGGGAATAATGCTATGTTGGCATTTACCCTGGATGGTCTTCTCTCCTTACCCAACCTGCTCCACCAGTGACAACCCCATTCTGTCACTGCCAGTGTCTTTTATTAGCAGAGCTCAGCACAGCAAGTACTGACATTCCGATTTTTTAACTGGGAGCCATCCATTTTTTTAAGCATAATTATTCCAGCCTCTGGTTGCCCATGTCTATTTGTGCGGCCTTTCACATCATCTCCGCTCACAAGCGGTAACAACTTTCGTCACGGTATCTCTGCGACTGACAGGGATCAGCTCTAATTACGCCGCTGCTTAGAAAGGTGAACATCTTTGAGGTTGAAAGGGAAAAACTTTGAAGAGGCTTTGTCACACTCCAGGTTTTTTTAAAACATTTTCTCGGGGTAAGGCTGTAGACTTTGAGACGAAGAGGACATTCTTTAAATATCATAGTCGAGTTCCCTTTTCTATTATTATCTTGTATAAAACCATCCCCCCGAGCATGTCACATTATCTATCATTATCTTTAATACTAAGTTTTTCAGCCACATAAATCCCCCTCCAATCACGCATAATATTCCATCCTAATTCAGTCAGATTGCCCTTAAAATATTCTTCTATGGGATGCCCAATGGAGAGTAATGTGGATTGGCTTTACCGTGGCCGTTAGGTCACAATTTTTCATCTAAAAGATGATCAGCATAACTAATTTTATAGTGAGTAATTTCTCAGTACAGTTCCAGGGGTTATGAGCCACAATATAGGCTGAGTAAAGACACAGTGTACAGTAGTCTGCGTGAAATCCATTAGCTCATAGTTACCTCCAAGGTATGAGCTAGAACTTTGCATGTTTCTCCAGAGTCGCTTGTTGTATCCAGTCAAACATTTTCCTTTTGGCAAGATTAGAATTCATCTTTTGAAATCCCTCTGTCTAATTAGCTATACCACTTCTCCTTTTGAGGCTGTAGGGACAAACAACCATTCATCCTCACATACACTATGGGCAATTGAGAGTCGGCCATTAATCTAACGTGCATGTCTACGGGAGGAAGCTGGCGTGCCCAGAGGAAACCTTCAGGATGAACATGTAAACTCCACACTGAAGGGCCCCGGGCTGGCCGACAGGTTCAAATCCAGAGCCTTCTTGCTGCGAGGTGATGGTGCGAACCACAGCACCACCACCCTCTTCTCCAAACCTCTCTCATTTAATGCCTCTTATACCGATGACCCCCAGCATGTCAGGTCAGGGTATGCATCATAATCCTCACCTTATTCTACACTTGGTCGGACATTAGCATTCATTCTACACGCAGCCTTTTGTTCGACTTGGGGCCAGAGACACACTGAGATGGGAGGAAACATTTACTCACGCCAAGGGCATGTTGGCTTTGTAAACCCCAAACCTATTTGCTTTCTTGTTTCCAAACCTTGGCAATGATTCTAACCGGACTCTACACGTCTGAGCCTGGAGATCACAATCAAGTATCCAGCAAACTGACTAGTTTTGACTGGGCTGAAAATCCCTGCTGGCTCCTAGAACAATTCTGTAACTGCTACTTGAATGTTTCATCATCACCAGCCATCTGTTTCCCAGAGTTACACAATATTTCGACTAATACTTCTGGTTTTTAGAACCAGAACTCCTGTAATTCCCCCCAGTAGGAGCAACTTTGGCAACTGACTTACTGCTTGCCTCGAAGAAAATACAGTAGTTTCTACAATGTGTGCCTGGTTTCACCTCTCAGCTAGAGCCCAACTGATAATACTAACAAAAAAAACTAAAATAGGTGTACTTTTTATCAGGGGCGACACAATACAGTCTGCTTAAAGTACATGCTTTGACGCTGTAACATCTACCACCTTGTGCCAATGCAAACCCCATTTCCAAAGCATATATGGGAAATACTTCCATTCAGCAACATCTGGACTCAGCATGAGTACAAACAAAATCAGTGGAAACGTGTAAATGGGGAATACATACAGATGTGCATTGCATGACAGGAATAGAGGCAAAGGTAAGCTGACAATGTTACAACAACTGAGATCTGGTTACTTGTGAAACCAGTCTGCCTCAGGTGTGGCACAGAGTCTCGGCTTATTACCGAAGCAAATGTCAGAGCAGTCAGACCGGAAAACGGTTCTTCTGGCTGTTTGTGGCCACAAGACAGAAAGTCATAATTACAACCCCAAAAAGCACAGCGCTGCAGGACTGTGTCACCATGTTCACACTTACTGCGGGGATGATTAGGAAGTTTAATAAACAGTATCCATTTTAACCATATTTTTTTAACGTGGTAGTTTTCAATTGTAAATCATCGTAAATGTTTCATTCCCATACAAGTACTTATTTTAAAAATGAATGACAATTGCCTATGAATACAAATGATAGAGATGACTACTGTGAGGCAATCAATTAATTATTTACACGTGCTGTACGGTTAGTTGATCATTTTTAAATCGCTATCTAATTGTTTATTAATGAATGGAAACAGGTTTGTGTGGAGTGGCGGTAAAAAAACTATTACTCTTGTATTGCCTTGCAGTCTGATGGGTTGTCACTTCTGTAGGTCTGCCTAATTATTCAGCAAACATGTAGCATGAACTAATGATGCGGTTCGTTTACACAGCAAACGGCTCATAGCAGTGATGGGAATGTGTATTCCACAGCATACGTTTAACTGTTGATGCACTTACGTGCCTGCTGCAAACTAGTTTAATCTAAAGCTGTGTTGATATAGAAACAAGGCGTGTTTCTGAAGGGCATCACCTGAGCAAAGCTTGCCACACTATTTCACTGTGCAATAACCCATCGCTTTAAAAAAAACAAAAACGTACTAAATAAGTGTAAACTGTGTATTACTGCCAATAGACATGCAGAAAGTAACGCATTTACTTATACATGATATTAAAATTAGTAAAGACAAGCATTTTTCTCTATAAGTTTAGAAGCGTAAAACTCTTACAATAAGATGCTACCAAAGAAACATAGGTAGAATCAGGAAACAGCGAGCATGTTTTTGTACTGGAACCTGACTTGAATGTTTGACATGATAATACTGCGCAGCTTCCTTGTTGTGTCGTGTGTCTTAATGAACAGGAAATCAATAGAATCTAAAATCAATAGAAATCATTGAGGTAGATACCATCTGACACGCGCACGGGAGGTGACTACAGCAACCTCCATTGAACACTGGAACACAATATTGCATAGTGTAAAAGTAACTTAACTTTATGGTATGGAAGTTTGAATAAAAAAAGAATACAACAAAAAGAGGAGAAATTAGTATTCTAAAATGGAAAATATAACATTTTTAAAGCCTAATGTTTTATCATAATTGAATGCACAGTATAAGTTCAGAATATTGCATTGATATTGCAATTCATTACATGAAAACTGCAAAGATTCTGCACAACATGAAGACAGTTAAAAGCAAAAAAGAGAGCTACAAAATTGTGTAGAATGTGTTGTCATATCTAAATCAGATGGTATTATACTTGCTGGCGGAAGATTTAATATAGAGGGCTCTGGCGGGGAAATGCAGAATCTTGAATGAAATAAATGAGGGACTCATTCAATAACTTCTGTCATTATTCTTTAACATGCCCTTATGTTTCCTAGTTACTTATATGGCCCTATTCCCAATTGCTAAGTTCTAATTATTTCCTAATTGGACATTTCTGTGTCCTTTTCATGAACATTGCCCGGGCGATACACTGAGTGAATGCAAACTCTGGATATAGTTGTTTAAAATCTACAATTAAATAGTGTGTTTTTACCAATTGCAAATTTCTCGAACTCTTAGTTGAGTTTTTCGAAATGTCACAGGTATTTAACTTAATCATTTCCTAATCATATTCAAATAGGGGACTCTAAAGGTCAGTGAGGCTTACTCTTAATCAGCAACACTACAGACACTTTTTACCAAAAAGTCATAAAAATTCAATTGAGAAATGTCAGTCATAATTATACGGCTGAATAAAAGTGAGTAACAGTGAGAGTAAAGAAAAGCTTGAAAGTTTTCCAAGGCAGTGCAGTAAGCCACTATAAACTTGAATAGAATCGCACCAGTAGCCAGAGCAGCCAGTTTCTGGGATTTATTGAGACATTTGCTCGCTTCTAAATGAGACTGAAATGATCCAACTAACACTTAAGCTTTTTAACGATTTGGACCAGTGGCAGTCGCTTCTCCACTCAGGAACTCGCTGTAGCTCTTAAGGAAGGATGGTGCATAGGAATTTTCAAAGTTTCGACTTTAAACAGAAAAAAGTGCGTATATAGAGAGTGTATATGCAATATATACAGTATATTTTAGCCAAATATTCAAATGCCATGTAAATATAGCATCAGTTAACCCTCTAAACTAGGGTTAATGAGAAAATGGAAATGAATTCTGTAAATGATAGTGGTGTTTTCGTGTTACATCATTAATTGGTTGTGTTCTGTTAGCGTGAGCATTTTTCAGTCTTAGTTTTGTGGACCATAAACTTCATAACTCTCTCAATGTCAAATTTTATGTCCCTAGAATCTCAAGCACATATTCATAAATCCATTTGTTTTTCTTTAAACTCGATTGGAAGGGCACTGCAGTTTTTGTAAATGGTTTTATAAACTTTATTTTGCAAGAAAGGTGAGCTTATGGATATCTGACTCCCTGCATCCATTAATAAGAAACTAGTGTTGTGGTGGGATCGTCAAGACAACAAACAGAAAGGCTTGTCTCATTACACTCAACTTAACAAATCGCCGCCGTCTTTTGTTTTCATCACCGGCTTGTTAAAGGAGCAGTTCTGAAAGGGGTATTAGAGATGGAACATCAAAGGTTGAAATTGTAATATAGCAGCAGCTGACGTGTAGAGCATGTAATAGGTCAGGAATAACACTTGCCTCTTGTTTCGAGACCGTTTCCACAGGCTTCACCTGGTCCAGTTAATCCGCGTCGAACTGAATCTGGAACCAGAGTGCAACTGTGCCACTTGTGTGTCCTCCAGCTACACAGAAACATAAAGACAGAGAGATTAGGGTGGCAGATTGATTTACACAGCAGGCAAACGTTTCCCGAAAGCTTGTTGTTCTTTTTTCTTGGTGACTTGAACGACATGCAGCCAACGTGCAACAATGGCAACATGTTAAAATTGCTGCTAAAAGAAAAATACTCATGTCACTACATTTGTGCAGGGCCAACTGGGTTGAGAGAAACAAACGGAGGTGTCAGTCAACGTCACCATCGTGTCATATTCACATACCTTTTCTTTTTTTTTTTTGGAGAGTCACTAGGACCAAAATGATGAATCAGATGAACACAATAAACCCTACATAAAAATATCCTGCATATCCCTTATGAAACTGTCCCTGCTCACGCTGTGAAGCCGTACTGATCTTTGAATTGTTTTTACCCTCTTAAGTTCGTCCTCCTGCTAAGACGTAGAAGCGGATGATGCAACGAATCAGGGCTTTTGGCCTGGTGGTTGGCACGTCGGTCTCACATATTCGAGGCTGCGGTCAGTGCAGTAAAATCATAGCAACAACAACAAAATCGCCTACTGCCCCTTTAAAGGCAGAGGCTCTCGTTCTGCTTGTAGCCAGATAGTTCGGCCAGATTGTTGTATTACACCGGGGTCTGTCTTTGTATCTTGGATATTTTGCCTTTTGTGATTTTCTTTGCCTCGTCACTGATCTGTTATCTCCGTGTTTAGGATCCACCGACCTGACCTCAGTCTTCCTGGAATACAGCCTCAGTCTGTTGCCTCGCCCCTGCTCACAAGCCACCGGCTCTCATTGACTCTTTTAGAAAAAAAAACTTTTTATTAAAACCCTTAAAACGATTCGCTTCGTCCACGAGTCCAAGCCTGACAAAGACCGTAACAGCAACCCTCTCAACTGATTACATACTGTCAAATGTTTTTTTCTTTATAAGAATGATTGAAATCCACATTGTGGAATTTTGCTGAATTGTTATCTTGACTTTAAAAGGTACATGTGTAGGTGGAGACTGACGCTCTATTGATTTCAGTGTGTGTTTGTTTTGCAAATTATCATCCATAAAAGCTACCCTACGATTAAAGTTATGAACCTTCTCTGTGAACACTATGAGGGCTTTACAGAGAAGACTTTTTAGTGTATTTCCATTTCACACCAAATTTAACAAACTAAATTAAAGTTAGTAACATTGCACTGTAAGCAGAATGAGAGTACACGTCAGATGCCATGGTGCCTGATGCTCATACCATCTAAAAAGCACATGCATACCTATAGGTATTGAATGGTGTTATTACCTATACACTGGACACACCGGGAGTGATTCACACTCTCTCTCTTCATACAGTGTGTCGGGACACTCTTGACCTCCATTGGCAGACCTTTGAACGATAATCCTGTATCGAGACTGTGCGGCGGCGGTTTCGTTGTCTGTTGATCATGAAACACATCCGTCACAAAAGGCTGTGTTCAGCGGCAGTTTACTTGCACAGTTGCAAAAAGTTAAATGACTGTTTTCAAGAAGGAAGAGAAAATAAAATGAAAACTGCCGACAAACTGAATAATTTCTGGAACACCAAATAAATTGAGACACAATGAGACCAGTGCTTTCTAATGTCTGGAGGTGATGGCTGGGAAAACAAGTAGAGTCAAAGTTGATGTGATCCTGATTAATGTGCCGCTCCGAGGCTCATTACACAACACTAATTACTAAACATCGAAAATGGTGCAATTAAAAAAGTGATTACATCATCAGCGGGCCCAATGGACTGCAGAATATTTACAGAGACAAGATGCCTGCTCGATTCTTTTAAAAACAATTACATACTTTTCGAATTCAATAGTATTTAGTGCAAGCATATTGAAACTCAGTAAATCTCTATTTTCCCCTTGACGTGCCAGCTTATTGTAATGGACAGTTGACACTATCACTTAAACTTAAATGCAATTATTTTACACACTACAGACACAACGGAACAACACATTTGTCCAAGATTTTTTTTTTTTGTCTGCATAAAAGTTCAACCAAAATTATTCACATTTGGGAAGTTGAAAACAGTAAATACAGTACCTTGTTTGTACCTAATGTGTCATTAGTGCTATTTCAGTTGGGACACAGTTTGGACCTACCCCACTGCTATATATTACCAATGTACCATAATAAAAGATGCTGCTTTAGTACGACATCCTCTGACTCATCTGTAGTTGACATTTTCATGTTGGATATACTGACTTTTCTGGACTTGTGGAGCTATGACACAGTTAACTAAACTAAGTTCATGGAAATTCAAGTAAACATCTACCTGGCGCACAGGTTGACGGGCAGGCCGTCCATTCACTGAAGGGCGTCACAATGCAGTCTTTCTTGCAGGGGAGCAAACAGGGTCGGACGGTGTCCGGACGAGAAGAGTCTGAGCACCTAAACATACAGACAGACAGTTGGTCTTAAACTTTCTTCATCCCCGAGGCGATAAATGATAAACGTCCACAGTCTCGTTGGTACCAGGACAGTGCAGTGAAACAATGCCCTGCCCTTGACATCACTCGTCTCCCCACAGAAAAAAACATGATTGATTACGTGTGTCCCCCGCCTCTATGCTCAAGCAAAAGGTGGACAGATTCAAACAATTTAAAGTCCTCTCACACATTCAAGTGCTTCCAAGGCTACGAATTGCTCGATGAAAAGAAAAATTCCCCCACTATGCCAGCGCACTAAGTGTTTATGTTTTATGGTTCGTAATACTATGTCACTTTTAAAACCAGTCTTAAAAGTGCACTAAATCAATATTCTTTTATATTAACAATAGATCAAATGCCTTGTGTGAAAAGTGACAAAACCACAGAGACTCCGCAGCTAAGTTTTACAACTAGGCGCCTGCATTCACTGTATTTACATGTAAAGAACAGTATTTATTTTTTTTAAATTCTTACCAATGGGAGTGAGTGTACTACAAGAAAGATCAATCAATCAATCCGCACTATGGCTGCTACTTTAACCTAAGAAAAGAAAAGAGACCATATGCCAAGTGTTTGCCAATGAATATTTCATGCCATGCCAAGGAGAAAATTACCAGGTTTTAAGGACAACTTTCGCCAAATTTCCTTTTTTCTTAAAATAGAAAATAATAATAATAAAATAATCACTATTTGATCTCAATTTATGCTACACATCTTGTTTCACTTATCTGTGACAGGGGCCTTTGGCTGTGTTGTATTTTGTGTTTGTCGTGCAACCTTGAAGTGGAGTGGATTAATGCAGCTTTGTGAAATCAAATAAGTCATAAGCTTTGATGTCTTCATCAACCAGCAGCCAACTTCCCAAACACACAAACACACACACACACACACACACACACACACACACACACACACAGACATTGAAATATCTTTGTGGAGTGAGTGACGTCCTTTGCCCGCCAACCAAATCCAGGTCTCACCAGAGCCCCAGCGTGGGCTCTGGTGAGACCTGGCTGCAGAAAGCCAGCACGCACAGGAATGAGATCAAAGTCCGCCGGAGCATAAAGAGGCAGGATGTATAAACCTCAACCTCACCAGCCTTTCCCCCCCTCTCCTCTCTCCCCCCTTCACAGCGATGTATGCCAGAGGGCATGGCAACACGACGCAGCAGCTGGGGGAATATGCTACGCCCAGAATGAGGGAGTCAGACTTACAGTTGAGACAGCGGTGTTAAACTGTGACATGTTTGGGAAAATGGAATCCGCCCCCCTCGCACTTTATTCTCTATTGTTTCAAAATTGGATTCAAATACCTGATTACTCACATTTTTTAATCCTGAATAATAATGTGTTGGTGAGTATTTATAAGTAAGTGTGCAGCTAAAGCCCAGCGCTTACTGGCACACATCACCTACTCAGAAGAAAATGAGTAGGTGGTGGTTTTGGTCGTGAGAGGTCATGGGAAAGCTGTCAGAGTTCCTGAGCCTCAGCATCCCATTCTCCCCCTCTGTTGCCCTTTTAGGCGATCTCTCCTCTCTCACTGTACCACAATATCTCCAAACTTTCATTCTCATAGCACTCACTGTAGCCAAGAAAACTATTTTACTCGACTGGAAAGATAGATCAAAACTCTCAGTTAATCATTGGCTCAATCTATTATCTGACCGTGCAAATCTGGAACAGCTCACATAATCAATAAGACAATATGACGGCTTTTAATAAAACCTGGTCTCGTTTTCTGCAGGATACCCAGAGCTGACACCTCTTCTCTTCATAACCCAAATATAAAACACAATAAATGAAAAGGATAAAACAACAAAATATGACTTCTTTCTTCTTTTTTCCTCTTCTATTTTCCTCCTTCTCTTTACTTTTGTATTTTTCTTTTCTTTCTTTTCACGTGTATGTATTGTGAAAATTGTTTGTATTATTAGTATTGTTGCAAATGATTTTGCTTTGCAAATATGTCTATTTTGTAAATATTTGGTTTGTTAACTCACTGTGATAAAAATGACGACAACAACAACAAAAACACATTAAAAAACAAAATATTAACTAATATCAGAAATGTGTTGTTGTCCTTTTAAGTGTGGCAGTATCTACAATATAATTTTCGTATAAATTTGCTGCCCATATATAGACAAATCTGAATAGGTTAAACTCTTATTATCACTGCTTGTACGTAAATGTATATACTACCTTTAATGTGGTACAGGGGAGCAGGTATGAAACCAAAAATCAATCGAGTGTTTTCTAGAAAGCTCTGTAGTAATACTTAGAAAAACCCCACTAACCTCTTATTGAGCAGCCGCTCACTGTGGAGATTAGTGCTAAGCATTGGAAAGCTCAGATGTTTGCTGACTGAAGTGACTCTTCTCAGAAAAACGCATTGAATATATTCAGGGGGCATTTGCTTCTCAGACAGGAATGATTTCTATTAACGACATCCCAGCTTTTCAAAGTTGAGGAAGTTGATGCAGTGGAAACAAACTATATGAACTATATACAGCCCGGTTTTGTCCTTTCATAGTTGAGGGAAACTTCCACAGCACTGTATACGTGTCTGCCCTGTACTAACCTTCTTTAGGCTTGGTAAGTTATGCCAGGTCTGTGCTGTTCTATATGGACCCAATCAAATCCCAATGGTGTCCTGCACACAGAAACGCCCAGCCATGCCGCATAAACACGCTAACTCACTTGTTACTGACAGTCAAAATCAACTATGATGGATAGCAACATGCTGGGGCTCTGTGCTATGTGCCGTTCCATTAAATTAACACTCAGAAGAACTGATTGAATCGACGACACACTGCAGGTGAGATCTGTTGGTGTAGCAGAAATGACAGTTTTCATTAAAGCCTCTGTGGTGGAAGATAGGACGGGCAAAAAAAAAAGCATCTCTCCATAATCCACTTTATGGCCCTGTCAATATTATATTGAGCTAAAGAAGGGGCAAACTTTGTGAATTATTTATAAATCCATCTTCCTGCGGGCTATAACATCATTACAGTGACAGCACAAAAGCCTTTAGCAGTGTTTAATATTGCATTGCTGAAAAAGGAGTAGATAATGGTGGAGCATAAGCAAAATTAATCTCAGGTTCGCATGCACGCACGCACGCACGCACGCACGCACACGCACACACACACACACACACACACAGTGAGGATATCATTTCACAGTGCATCAGGTCATCGGGGTCATTTGTCAGTAAGTAAAAGCATGCACTAGATATGTTCAAGTAGGACACTTTTGGAAAATGGAGATCGCGTTCTTAAATGATTTTTCTTTAAGAGAAACACGATCCCCCTTTAAACTCCTCCCCCACATTTTACGAAGCTCTTTTACTCCTCAACACTAATTTACCATTCATTTCTCCCAAGACCTGTTTTCTTATATTTAAAACTAGGCAATGCAGCAGTGTCAGATAGGGATAGGAGAAGAAAATATCATGTCAGTGGAATTTTTATCCTGGCAAAACTACGATAGATATTTTAGTTAGTGAATTTGACACATTGAGATAATTTAGAATGGGGGAAAAGATTGGTGCTGTGCTGAAACGACACAGTTACTTCTCACTTTTTGTACGAACAAGAGCAAAGAAGCCATGAGAGTGGAAACAAAGTATGCTGATAGTCCCGGTTTTAGAAAAAGACCTGTCCATTGGATCCTAGTGCATGTTCAGTTTTCACATGTGAAAAGAGAAAAATTGAAAAAAGACATGTCAACAGGTGGACACATCGGCTGTCCGGAGGTAAACAGGAAAAAGGAGAGAAGCCTCTTATTGATTTGATCTGCCAACAGACCTTGAAAAAACAAGTCTGTGAGAGCGTGACATCGACCTAACACACTAAAGTGTAAAGACATGGTGCTGCCCTCAAAAGAACATCTCACTTATGATGCAGAAATCAATAAACAGTCTTAACATTTACAGACATGTACAGTGTGTACCCACAGGCCAATACGAAATGAATGAATTGCAGTATTGCATTATCGCTCTAATACGTAAACATGAAAACCAAAGTTGGGTCCGAGGGCGTACAGTACCTTTTACTCACGACGGGTCCGACGTTCGACTTCACGCAGCTGACCTTGCGGATCTGGACGCCCGCGGCACACGCGGGGGTCCCGTCCCACGAGCGGGTTCCGTTGAGATCCACCGCCGTGTCCTCAATGCAGGGACCCCAGGCCGAGGCCTCCCAGTGGAACACCACGCACGGATGGTCACTGCAGACTCGCCACTCCTCCAGGGCTGGAGCCGCGGGACACTCCTTCCCGTCTGGACATCGGACGAAGGGAGAAGCCACAGAGTCAGAGACATGGACAATGCACAGCTGAGCCTTGGATTCTTCCCCCCATGAACTCTTTTGTTTCTTGTGGACTTGATTATTTTACTTGAGGTATTTTACCATTCCTTCTGTATCTCTGTTACGTTTCACTTTGCTCCCTCCTGGTGTATCTCTGCCTTAGTTAAGTTACTTTTGTTATCCCTAGTATTTCTTGTATTACGTTTGCTATTTCCTGTTTTACTCTGTAGTTTCTTTCCTTGTGTCGCTTCACTTCCTTTTCCTGTGTCTTGTTTCTGTTAGCTCTAGGGTGCGGTCCAGATGTCCTTCCTCTCTACTATTCCTCGACCTCAGTGGAAAACGTCATGAGGTCAAGGAAGGGCGTAAAGGAGGACTGACAGGACTAAGGAAAAGCCGACAGCGCTGCTCAGAGGATCCGACTCGACTTTCACTACACTACGCCACCACGCGACGGGCGGATGTTGTCGACGTGCGTCTGCCGTGGTGGAACTACACATTTCAGAACTGCAAAAAACGCAGCGGCTCCTACAGCGTGTTTCATTGTGACATCAGATGCAAATGATTCATGTGTAACACTAACTTACATGATGACGTGCATCTCTTCTGGGTCATATTCATACTCTCCTACTTCTTCTTCTTCTAGTACAGATTGAATCGTTTATGCTGGTGCATGGCGCGTCCCGTTCAATATCGCTGCCGCGATGAATTGTGGGGTGTCTATATCTCTTGTCCTTTCGCATGGGAAGGTCCAGTGTACCATATGCTAAAGGAGATAGGAAAGGAAGCGTCTCCTATGCATTTAGAGAATCAAGATTAAGAAACTTCCTGAGTCAATTTGACAATTCGGCCTCACCCGTCGCTTGTGCCTGTGATTGCCTGCACCTGCTCCTAACGTGTTTCACCTGTGGTCCATTTGCCCCGCCCACCTTGTGTATATGGTCTCTGTGATTGGTCTGTTATGACTCCTGTGCTGTTCAGCTTGGTTTTCGTATCTCCCGTGTCAATTTTGCTCCCTGTGATTTTTTTTTTCTTCTGCTTTTTCCTTTGCGCATTGTAGTTTTGTGCCCAGTGTTTTACCAATGGATGACTAGGGCTGTATTTTTATTTTCTTCTTTTATTAAATACACTTTTTGTTTCTTGCACCTGCATTTGGGTCCTGCTTCACCTCCAACGATTCAGCGTTTCAGTGTGTTTGGGGAACTGATCAACCTCAGGGCATCTGCCTGTATAAAGTTTTAAGATTCTTTCTAGAATTTGTCCTGCAAAGCAACATTATTAAGATGAGCGTGTGTGATTTGCACAAATAAACTGAAACACGTGTCACCTTGAGTACAAGCTGCGGTTGTAGTCACTGGCAGTCAAATGCTAATATCCATCGTTGACTGCTGACAGCCGTGACAACTAAACAAATGTTTGGTCGGGTCAGCTGAGCAGACACTTTACAAGCTCTAACCTGTAGAATTTGAATTACAAATGAAAAGCCACAGTAAGGTCACTGCAACGGGATTCCCAGGCCAATTGAATGTGCCGCCTGCAGCCACACCACGACAATCTTTTCCAGTCCCTGCTCCCTGTGTCATATATTTAGTCATTATGTGGACACATACTGTACATGTTCTATATTCAACCTCAATGACAGTCTCAACACTGAAAGTAGGCAATGTGTGAAATGTGTGCGGATGGTTGCAGAAGGCTACTATAGCCAACATAATGAGAGCAACAGATTTGGGTTTATAACATGACATTATCTTCTATATCAAGACAGGCGACACTAATACAAAATGGAAAATGTGTTTCTACTTTGTCTTGAGGTTTTCTTGTTTTTGGCTTTTAAACAGTTATATAGTCATATTATGTTATTTTTAGATCTGTGTCTTTGGGTATTGTTTTATGTATATATTATTTAATGACAAAATATCATGTCAAATCAAGCTCTTTCGTTTAAAAAATGTGCATTTACTGTAAAACACACACTTTTACAAAGGTAAAGATAGTAAAACATGTTGTACTACCTTATTAACACATAAATTCTTGGATACACTGATAAAGAAATGTGCACATATATACACCATCCGCACATGTTTCTGAGAGAGGTGTGTGCAGGCGCCAATATACTTAATGTGTATTGAGACTCCATTGGGCGATGCAGAGGCTCTCCAATTTGAAGGGGACGTGAAACAAAGGCCAGTTCAATTGAAGCAGGATCATAAGAATCATCTGGAGAGTGGTTAACGGCCATAAAGTGCACTGACTCGCAGAGAGGCATGAGTTTGTCACTGAACCTCAATCAAATAAACACCTGCGCCTTCCAGTCTGTTTTGCATTCTCCACCCATTCCATACTGTCACACACACACACACACACACACACACACACACACACACACACACACACACACACACACACACACACACACACACACACACACACACACACACACACACACACACACACACACACACACACACACACACACACACACACACAGCACCTTTGCCAGCACAGTGTGGAACCTGCCTTAAGATGTGGGATTCGTTCATCAGCTGTTATTGCAGATATGCGTTTGGTTACAGGGATTAATGGGTAATTGCTGCCAAGGCACCGCTGTCTCACTTAAAAAACACGACACTTGAAAGACAAAGAAAAAAAAAAAAAGCCAGAGGTCATTGGTCACTGGTCAACTCAAACCTCAAATGTTTTTGAGATTGAAAAAGAGAAAAAAAATCCCAAAGAGAAATAACAGCCAAAGTAAACCCACAGCGTTTGTGAAAACAATCATTATTTTCTATTTGCTAAGTTGAGTTTTGATTTCCAGTGACAATATCGATATAACATACTCCGCAGTCGTCCACCTCGAAAAAATCCTTGAGTAATTTGTTTTCTGATTTACTGTGGCACAGCAGTTTTTGTAAATATACTGAAAGTTGAAAGAGTATCCCGCCGATTGAGAATTGCTGTGCAAAAACACTGTCAGACGTAATGATGGAAAAAAAAATCAAAATCAAAATTAATGCTGCAGATGCTGATATATTTTTTATTCATCCTTCTTCCTTGTCAAAACCTGGTGCCTAGGCCCAGCATTTGTTAAAAACTGTCATTTTTTAAAAGTATTATTTACTTCTCTCCTCCAGAACATCCTGTCCACCTTTGTATCTACAGTTTTTTCCACTTGTAATTTTCAAATTATTATAATCAGACAGCAAATATCTAAATGGGTTCCTACAATTTTGTCTGCAAAAAAGCAATGCTTTCACAAAAAAAACCGAATACACCAGGTTTGACATTTTGTTCAACTCAAAACTGAAAAAAAGTTCTACAAAAAACAAACAAAAAAACATTAACGCAGAAAAACACAGCAGCATGGACAAGTCATTAACAGCCAGAGAAGATATCGGGAGTGTTGCAGTACCTTTCCCTGGCATAGCCAACACAGTGCGAGTGCGGCTCTGCCGGCCCTCGGCGCTCTTCGTGGCACAGCTGTGTGAGCACGGAGACCAGGGCGACCAGGAGCCGACCACACAGTCTGCTGCGCAGGCCACCTCGCAGGCCACTTCTGTGGGCGGAGGGTCGTCTGCACAGTGGCCAGTGGGCACATCTTCCCCTGAAGGAAGACGAGTTCAGATTGTAAAAAACTGGAAAAAAAAAAAAAAGTAGACATCAGCCTCAGGGTGTTCAAGACCCTGAGACCTATTCCTCTCAGTGCATGACTACACCAACAAACATCGGGACTGGATTAAAAGCCAGTTCGAGCATTACTGTTATACATTTCATCTGATCACATTATAGGATTTAAAGGCCGCATTCATCCGCATGAAAAAAAAACCCAAAAAACCCCGCAGCTACTTCCAGAGGTGAGCTGGTGTTTACTGTAGATGCGGTTGGCACATAGTGCAACAGCTAGAACTATGTGTTCAGCTACTTGGACACGCTCCGCCTGTCTCAGGTGTCTAGAGTTTCACTTGTTTACGGTCTCTGTACAGTCTGCAGGCTGTTTCAAGGGTAGAGGGGGGGAAGCGGAGCTGATGAGGCGAGCAGCAGTGACATGAGAAAAGACCACGAGCGGGTCATGATCCAGATGAGTGTTGACACTGGTAACGCTTGTTATTGGCAGATGTAAATGTTGTCGGACCGAGTCGTATCGAGACACAACCTGAATGTGCAACACATGGTCATGTGGAATTATAAGATGCCTACATACAGTATAATATAAGATAATCCTTTATTAGTCCCCCAAAGGGGAAATGTGGGGTATAATAGTTGAAGACGCATCGTTTGATGGAATGGTTGTTAAAAATGATTAATTCTTTTCTACAGGGGCCAAGTTCGCCCAATGCAATTTGTTCCCCCCGATTCATTAAGGACAACGATTTTCTCCTCAAAGAAACACAATTGTCAAATACTAAAACAATATCCTTTTATTTGAAGAAAATTATAAAGCTCTCCCATTGGTATTCTGAGCTAGTTTTTAAAAAAACTATCCTTCAGCCTTCAACTAGGAGCCATGTTATGAAATATTTATCACAGCTCCCTGTTAACTCTTTCATTTTGGAGTAAACCAGCTAAAAGGAAAGGAACTATTTTCTCTTTACTGCCCAAAATAATGAATTCATGTTGTAATAGAAGAATACACTTACAGAAATTAATTTTAATGAATGAATTAAACCCTTGGTGAAAAACAACAACCCCCCCCCAACAATATGTCTTATATTTTTTTGTTGATCCCTGCCCAGAGGTAGCCGGGTGCCACAGATTTCTCTGAGGTCTCTCCGTCTAAGAGAGAGAGAGAGAGAGATCAATTTCAGAGGCGGGGATGCCATCCAGACGTCAAAACAATGCCAGCAGCAGCCAGAGCATTGTTTTTTCGGATATACGCTCACACACAGCAGTATCATTAACTCGCCTGAACTCTGCCACTACATCATGGAATATGGTTTAACAATAACAACCCCAGGGCAGGTTTGTCATCAATTGTCTTTTTTACTTCTCCGAGCGAATACCCTCGATGCCGAGGAGGGCAGAGAGCAAACGTAGGTATCGTCATATCCAATAGATATGAAAGACTCCCTCGGGGAGTTTGAGCATCTTTTGTCCATAAAGGGAAGACATCAGAGATTTCCAGCCATCAGTGCAACTGTGTGTATAAAGAATGAGATGCGAGTCCCTCTCAAAGTGACGGTTAAGTCCCAGAGGCTACTGTACGGAATGCATTGCATCTTTCATTAGTGGAGACGCAAATGGACCGGCGTTAAATGTGCCACAAATGCAGAGGATCAAACTCTCTGACCGATACTCAGAGGGCTGGACACTTTAAACCTTATACGCAGTTGTCTGCTTATCGAGGAATATTAAAAACTGGACGGTGAGATGCAACGAGACCAAGTTTGAAAACATTGAATGGGAACTGCGAAGGCAAACGGTTTATCCAAGGTTAAGGACGCGTGTGTTATCTGTGACTTTAACGGCAGGACAATATCAGGGAAAACCAAACTTGTGGTTTTCAGACATAATTACATAATCATATATTCATCCTCCCTTTGATGTGTGTTTTTCACTTTTATATTTGTTTACACTGGTATGTTAAGCCTGTTCAAAAAACAGTTTGGTCGACTGTGGTTGTTTGAAATGTGCCACGTTTTCTAAGTGTGCAGATTGAAACTGACAAATGGAATATAAAAAAATACTTCCTTCTTTTTTCACCCACCGGGGAATATGTTTTGGCGCCTGACATGGTCATTACCTACTACATACAACCGTGGCAGAGTTAGCAGGGACACTTATAATCAAAATCACACAAGCTCAGTTTTCTCTTCAAGTGATATGTAAGGTCCCATTGAGATGCAATATCTCTTCTACCAGGGAGCCTTGGTCAAGATGGAAGCAAAATAAATATAAAGTTTCGTACAGGGATACAAAGACAGAGGACATTGACACACAGTAGAAAAGCAATGACAATTTTCTATGAAGATATGTAGTGGGCAGCATAATGTGTGTGACATTATAGAGCACTAACTAGTGTGATCAGGGCTGTCAGAGTATGACTATTCTACTCGACTATATCTGTGTGGCTATTTTGAAACGCGTACAATTACAACGTTATGTTTCATCAAAAGTCAATGTATTGGCAACCCTTGACAAACAGAGCAGAATGTAATTGTTATGCAACGGCCGCTCTGCTTGAGAATCTAATCACACAGGACTAATGATCTGTTTGTACGAGAAAAAAAAAATTGTATCAAAAAAATTTGATTCACAAAGCTTTGTCCGAAAACACTGCCGAAAGAGAAGTCGTACGATGAAATTAATCCAAAGTCGAATCTTGTGTATGTGTGCGTTTGTGTGAGACTACATGTTGGGGGGGGGGGGGACTCTGCAAATAGATGGCTGCCCTAGGGGTCCTCTTGCATTATTAATACAAGGATCTGTAGTTGGGGCTCTTACTCAGATATAATATCACTGCCTGCTGCATGCAATTTCAACATGATTTCTATTCCGCTCGCCCACACGGCAATTAATCTTCTTCACTGTTATTATTCAGGTACATTTAGCTGAAAAAAAAGGGAGGTCCTCGCCTCTGCTTAAAAGTTAATAATCACAGCCACTCTTGGCAGGCAGCTTTTAAGACAAAGCTGGTGGGGGAAAAGCAACCAGGCAAATTGGACAAAATCACTGTGAACACCACGGGTGAGCTCTGACTCTGACGAACTAGCCCGGGTCGCCAACTGACGCGTGTGCCGTATTCACGTGTGAACGGCATAACAACTTTGGAGCTTCTTAACTTTAGGAATTCATCATTCGTGACGGTCACTCAGCCAAGTTTAGGAATGCTCTGACCGAGTTCCCGAATACTGCTGACCAGTCGGGCAGACGGAGTTCATGCAGCCGGGTTGTCCCGAGGTTCAGCAATGGCAGCCCATGTGAAGGGTTTGGAGAGGCTGGCTCAAATCTGTCAGCCGTCAGATACAGCTGCAGCCAGTACGTTTGAATCAGCGTTCGCCGTGGATGGTAGTTAGTTTGGGGAATGGGAATGACTACTCTGGTGTGCATGGTCACTGTGCAGCCAATGGGAGCTCTGTGAGTTGTCAAAACAGCTTTACAAAGCCTGGGGCAAAATCGCCAGTGGGCTAACACAGCACCTTTTTTTTTACGTTGAAATCATTGTGGAGCACAAGAAGTGCATTTCTGTGTGAGATGCAATATTATTTGTAACTCTTTTTTTCCAACAATTCTAGATTCGCCTCCGTCCAGTTCCAAACTGCAATGCGCACGCTAACAAAAATGACATAAGGCTAATTGTTGGAGATAACATACTTCAAAGTTTGAAAACTTAAGTCGCTGAATAAGTGATGCAGCAGCCAACATGAGACTGCAGGGGTTGCATTAATTGTAATAAAAAGACATACAAATATGTGGTATTCAGAACTTCACATGGCAAATGCAGCGACAGCTTTGCACACTTACAGTTCATTCTTCACTAAAACATTTAAAAATTAAGAGTGTTGGTCTACAAAACCTTGTTTTGAAAAAGAAAAAAAATGATGTGAAGAAAAAAACTGACAGTAGTAAAAGGTATATTGATATGAAAAAAGGGTAATACCTCACACTCAATAACAATTTTAACAAAGAGAAATGATATTCCGATTGGTAATGAACATATTACACAGAGTGTAAACAGAGGGCCAGAAAATTCAAATTCTAGTTCAATATATCGATTCAAAATAATGTGCTAAAAGAATTTGCAAAATCACACCTTCACAACTGTGCCATCATGCTTGAGCTGATGCATGTATGTACAGGTAAAAGTAAGAAAGACTGTAACACTAATATATCAATTATATGGGACTTCATCGAGAGCTTTACAAATACAGGTCTCAATTCTATTGACTTAAACAATGTATAGTGGATTTCTTATAAGAAGTAATTCGTAAGTATGTCACATACATCCTCTGATGTTTTCAGTACTCTTTGTGAACTGTCTTTCCAGAGCCTGAAGTGGACCAGCAGATGGCAGGAAACCGATGAGGAGAAGGATAAACATAGTCTGATTATATCCAGACAATGTGATGAAGCAGATTAATGCATTTTCTTCAGAAAAGTGAAAAAGTATTTTTGTTTTTCTCCCCCAAGGTAAAATCCCTTTGGATCATCCTCCTGGCTGAGCACGGAAATGTCCTTAAACGCCCCTTGTGCAAGTCTATTCCATTTCATCCATACCTGAGTGAATAACCCATGTGTTTGCTCAGCAATAAAAGCTGGTAGGTGACTGAAGATGTGTTCCGATTGCTCGAGCAGCTATAGATAAAAAAAAAAATGTAATTCCCTATCAGACAAAATTTGCTGAAAAACTACCGTCTCTGACAGGAATAGACTTTTTTTCTCAGGCGACTTCATGGGTTTTCAGTCTTGTAAATGGGAGAGAAGTTTTATGCTGAGAACGTGGGAATCCAGCGTGCTCACGTGGGAGGAAATACGGAGAACGCACCGCTCAGGGGCGCCTGTCGCTTAACTGAATGGTGCCTGCCAGTTCACACACCTTTCCACAAGCTTCTGCCATCAGCAGTCCACAGGAGCTACTTGTATGTCAATAAAAAAAGGAGTTTTTGACTGGTCCAGGAATTCTAATTCTAACATTATTTCAGATGGTACGGTCCAAATCTAGAAATACTGTATGAATGTACTGTACTGACAACAAATGTTACTTCCGTTTTTTTTTTTAAAGGAGATCGCAGATAATTGCCTAAATGTGTGTGATTTATTTTAAGAGAAATATAAATACAGTCCTTTTGGAGAATCTGACCATTGTTTCACACTAATACTGTAAATGCCTTAGGGCAGACCTTTTGATGTCTATCTTTAGGTCATCTTGGTTTGATTGTTGAGTGTCTATAGGGTCAAACGACACAATCGAGATCCCATGGACACGTGAGAATCGAGGCCCGCAGTCTCAACCTTTGCCTCAGAGGGTTTTTGAGCGTTGCAGCAGGTTTTAATTGAATGAGAAAGAACTCCTGCTTGGACACTGCAAAACTAGCTGAAGACGATAGGCAGTGATTAACTGACATGCTTAGTGAGTTCCTTCCAATTAAAACAAAAAAAATAAGCCCCGCAACACACTACGAGACCGGGTGAGAAGCGGAGATGAGCTGGGCCGTGACAGAGTCTTGTTTTTCTCACTACTGTGCAATTTATCCACTTCTATAAATTAAACCGAAGTCGAGCTCCGACATCTTTGATTAACTGCTTAAAATAAACATGAACTTTGCAGACAAAGGAAGCTCATTGTATCCGTACGGTGACAAGACAATCTGCCACTGTTGAAAAATATAACACTCAAATATGCTTCCTGTTTATGACAACATATTAGATAATTGTAAACAATGCTCTCATCTCTGTAGTTATGTGGCTCCTAATTCTCTTTTTCACTCCCGACTCTATTCCTGCACTTTTAGAAAAAAGTGGAAATTATTGAAAGCAAGAAAATGCATGCTTGGAGGTAATGTAAACTCTCCACAGTGTGTGGAGAAAGTGCTCTTTCTGCAGAACTTTAAAATACTCTTGGAACCTAAAGATGTTGCTCATGAAGATCCACCTCTAGGAGTAGGATGCATATATTCCCTTTGATTTGAGTTGATGTACAAAGAAATGTGGGTAATATTTATTTAGTACCAACTTCAGTCTTTAACCAAAGTCCTGACACAAGGTCATACATTAGCAAATTAAATAGACAACATAAATTATTAAATCAGAATAATCTAAAGTGTAAATGTATGTCAACCTCCCATTGTTTGCCCTGAAGCTAAAACATAAATTATGTCATTCATGCATTTTCTTTTAATGTTATGAGTCCACACGCACACGTGTTGAATATTTTTTCTTGTGCAATGTTCCACTCATTTTGTGACGGAGTATTTTTTTTTATGTAATATGTAAATGAAAATAGGGTGGAAAATAAAATTGTGTATGTGAAAGAAAACTGAGTGTTTTTTCCCCTCTCTCTCCTTTGTTTTCCATTCAGAAATGAATAAAATGCACTGTAGTGCACTTAACAGAGGATCGTTATAAAATGTTGGGGCAAATTAGCAGCTCTGGAGAGGACTGGTACTCTCACCATCTTCAAAGAGCATATCTGAGTAACTTGGAATGGGTCCAGATAGATCTGTGCATCTAATCTGTGAATATTGCGAGGCAACCGTGAAGTGGTTTCTGCAGTGAGGAAGACCTACGTGATGTTATGTTCTTTATATTCCTCATTCACACCAGGGACATCAGATAAGAGAAAAGTGGGAGAAGGTCAGTCTAACGCGCAAAGTAATTCATGTTCTCGTTTTATCAAGTTTTTATTTTCTTCATGTTCCTTTGTTCTTTTGTGTTTTTGTGTACGGGCCACCTTGTAGGCTTGGAATAAACCCTGACCTTGACAGACCTAAATTAAAATTAGTCCAGAGTTATTCGTGACAAATAAACGCTAAAGACTTTTTTTAATTTTTCCCCCGGAGGAGAAGCATGTTTCCCCCGCTTTTCTTCCAACAATTCATTATCGCACAGATAAAGTTGCCCATCATTTTATCTGCGGAGCAGCTGGGGAGGAGAGCCTGAATGTGTTGACGCTGAATGGCCATACAGACTTGGCATGTAGAGGCTGCTCTCTCAAAGGTCTGCTACATTTATATGTCAAGCAACAAAAAAACAGCTAAGAGCATATTCTGTCTGGAGCACAACTTACCGTGATCAACAAAGGTCACTGAGATGTTTACGCGAAACATAACAAAAACAGACCGAATTATTCTGTCAGTGTAATTATCTGTTTTCCATCTGTCCACCATTCCAGTTCTTTGAAGAAAAATAATAGCAATACGGGGTTTGGAACACGACTTAATGTGTGTTTTCGATCTGTGTATGGATCGCGCGTTTTTATTTGAACAGATCATTTAGGCCGACAGCTGTGTCAAATCCTCGGGACAAGGATTGCCCTCCTGCCAAATATATTTTTTTTAAATGTTATTTGTCATATTCTATCAGAACTATTCATAAAAAACAGCAGAGCACATCATGTATTATGTCTCCAGCAGCATGTTGTTGTCACATGATATGACCAGATGCCTGTCTGTAAAATAAAGTCCATTGGTTTGTCTGCGCAAGCAGCTTATCATGACCCAAAGTTGCATTCATATTGCAATACTGAAGTTGCTGTTTATTTTATTTGAATGTATATGTTGAATGACTGGGTGCTGATGTGGTGCTGTGCTCTCTTGATTGCCCAAAACTAATTTCTCCTAATGGAGACAATAAACGCTAATCTGATCTGATCTGATCTGATTTTATCCTCAGTTTAACTTCTTGTTGCCATAGTAGTTATCAGTCTGGTAGAGATTAAAGCGGCGGTTGTACAACTGTCCTCTCTCTCTCTTCTCCCCTTCTTTCCTCCCACCTCTCCTCTATTCCCCTCTCCTCTCCCCAACCGGTCGAGACAGATGACCGCCCACAACTGAGTCCGGTTCTGTCAGAGATTTCTTCCTGTTAAAAGGGAGTTTTTTTCTCTCCGCCGTCGCCAAGTGCTTTGCTCATTGTGGGATGCGTTGGGTTTTCCCTGTAATATTGTAATATTGACCTCACTATGTAAAGTGCCTTGAGACAATGTATGTTGTGAGATGGCGCTATACAAATACAATTGAATTGAATTATGGCGGGAGAAAATGAGGAGGTGAAGTGGTATGGTGTATGGATCATCAGAGTCAGTTGGGAGGAGGTTCAGGTGGATGGATGAGTCGACAAAAGAGAGGACATTCACCCGTTTGTTTCTCGTTCAAAACCGTGGTGGATCAGTGGCGTTTCTCTCATCCGCGCATTTACGACATTACCAAGATGAAGAAGCCCCTTTAACCCGAAAGAATATTCTTATTTTCATCCAAAACACAATCTTAACATTGCAGTTTTGAAATTAAACCTAACAAAACTATCACAACTCCAAACACATTATTATTGTTCTCATGCGAATGAAGTCGCCTACCACTGATACACTACTTTGAGTCGGACCCATGGGTCAAACCAACCTATGTGGCAACATTTTTCATATAGCACATCAATTATAATGTTTGTATATATAAAGATCTCATGCTTTTCAAACTCAGCTCAGCTCAACAGCTTGAGACTTGCAGTCGGTATTCCAGCTTGCAGTACCTCAGTGCAAAAACTCCCTACAGTACGCTTGCATCACTTAGCAGCTTGCACTGCTGTGTCCATGTGTGGAAAATAACCCAACATGCTTGAAGGGTAAGTCAGCCGGGCCAGTAGGAAGGCAGCAGCAAACAACTTTTAACCATATTCACCAACAACACAACCGCCTCCGAAATCCTGTCAAGCTTTTCCCTCAAACCCGCCAAAGCTTATATTCTTACTCGTCTCGTCAAATCCCATTAGACTCTACCGTTGGCTAATATATCGAGACCCTCTTCTGCCGTCCTGATAAACATATGGATGATCCATTGTGACAGGATAATAAAACACATGGAGAAAAAAAAGACGCAATTAGGTTTTCTAATCTATGGAAAGGAGCAATTAATGCCTGGTAGGAAGCCGTGATTCTGACTTTTAATCAGGGCAGTGTTTTCTGTGCCCATAAACTTGGTGATGGTACCTCGTGAATAATGCATGCTGTGTTAACACGGATGTCCCCATCACCGACGTAATGATATGGCGGAGCACAATGGATCGCATAACACCTGACAGTTCATGCATCAGAATGCAATCGATAACGTTGCGTGTCTGGACCGCAGCACTGGTGGCTCCATCCGGGCCTTGATGAATTTTACTGCTGGTTGAAGCTCTGGCCTAATTATATTTGTGAATAAGTGTCGCAGGCAATGGTTATTACCATTTTAAAATTATAAAGGAAGAAATAAATCAACCCGTAATACGGATGAATGACAAATAACCGTAGCTGTTATGTAAATTAGAGCAGAGACTGACTACCTGTTTCTTTTTCATTTGACTACGTGAACACATGGACTATGAGTAAGATTTGTATAGTAACTGACTGAGAGAAGGACTAAAACATGCTTTTGCTTATCTCGTCAAATGTATGGTTTTATTCAAGTCATATGTAATTCAACATTTAAAAATGACAAGATCGTTATTGATCTTCTCTAAATCAATAAAAGTGAGCATCTTTTCCAAAGTGTCGAAGAATTCCCTGAAGTCGGATTTAGATGGAACGATAACCAAACTGAATGACCAAGAAAAAACTCACTCTGTGCTAAGAGACCCTCAGCGCTGACACAGGTCACACTCTGGACGGCGGTGCCAGGACCACAGGGGCGTTCGTTGGGTACGCAGCTTCCCTCTTGTCGGACCTGCCACACGTAGCAGGCTGGGTCCTCGCAGGGGACGGACTCGACCAGGTGAGGACAGGTCTCTGGGGAACTGCCGGACTCCCACAGCACCTCTCTCCTCCTCCGTCGGAAACCTGGCAGCGAGCGAGGGGAGGGGGAGGACACGGGGACGGTTGTCAGAGAAGTCACTGATATTGGAACACAAAGCAGCGTTGTTGTCCCACACAGATTATAAACCCGCCACCGCGTGCAACGAAGCAACTACTGCAAGTTGTTCTGATTCTTGGAATCATTACTACATATATATATATATATATATATATATATATATATAGTTCTGTATTGGTCATTATCTCTTTGATGACTTATTCAGGTCTACCATTCCCTATGCTACAGTGAGCCACTGCACCCCACTGTTATCATTGCTCACAGATAACTATGTAAATTAACAGGTAGATATTGAAAAGACTATTTAAAAAAAAAAAAAAGGAACTGTGCCGGCCGCATCCTTACGGATCCTTTTTTGAAATCCAGTCTAGCTAATAAACAAGATGTTGTGTAATCGAGGACCAAGTGCGAGTCTCTGACTCAATTCCAGCACCGGGAGCGGTCTACGATATCCGTCACGCAGCTGAGACACGAGAAAAGAACTACATCAAAAACATTTGAGGAAAATGTCAATAGGTTGCTGGTTATTCCATTTATATCCATCTAAGTAACAGAAAACCAGAGGACACAGAAGATTGTTAACCTAAGACATGCTCACATTACAATATTAAAAACAAAGACCTTCATCTGCAGGTTCTAAACATTAATTTGTGTTAATTCAATTTCCATCAATGTTTCAGTATTTGCAGCCTAATTTCACAATTTTTCTCAGAGGAAAATTAAAGAATCTTTCCAGATATCTGTGTATGTAGTGAAGGAAGAAACTGATTAATTCAATAAAAGCAGAAAAAAAGAAAATGTAGACAAGGAGCAACAAGGACAAAGTGTTACGTAAATCGACACAGACGAGGAGAAGGTGTTTAAAGTTAAAGCGACTGGAATCAAGTGGGCAAGACCTTTCTGTCCAATTACTGCCTCCCACCGTCTTTCCTCTGCTGCTGCTGCTGCTGCTGCTGTTAATAAATTGTCGTCTACCTGCAGAGGTGAAGTGGCTCCGCACTGGCACCTGCTGAACACCTCTGCAGTATTGGAAAATGAAATGCCCATCGCAACGACTCCTTTCAGCTCAAATTCATTCCCAACCCTAGATCGTGCAGGGCAAGTGCACGGTGCGTAATAAATACTAGCATTATTTCAAGGTGTTAAATTACACAGACAGACAAAAATAGCAATGAAAAAATTGGGGATACACAAGATTGTGACAATTGTATAGACACTATTGGACAGGGAGCAGTTTATAGACTCGAGTTTATAGACTTGTTCTTGCTAAGAACAGGACATATGTAGTTTGTCATTTTTAACGATTCCAATTCAAACCCCCAAGACTGAGTCAATCAGATATTTATGCAATGTTAAGTAGCAAAACTCATGAGGTTTTGTAGCAGTGTGCAGGTTCATCTTTCAACAGAACTTATATTTCAGGCTTTTTCTGTTGTTCTTCAGTGTTAAGAGGACAGATGTACAGTGGACAGGAAAAGATAGCACTTGATTTGTTGGACTGCTTAAGCCTCATATTGGCCTAAATTCACATTTTTTGCACATAACAATGAATATGATGTATACCCTAATCTTGTACAATGGAAACATATTAGGGAAGACATTCTAATTACCAGTATGAACAGGAGCAATGATTACACCAAGCGAGTCCTGTTTTGAAAACTTTTTTGGACAACGACAAAGTACGTGAAAGTGTTTTTCGCGATGCTGATCTTGGAATTTTCATTGATGATGAATAGACTTTTTAGAAATGCAGTCACATTTCCCGCCACAGATATTAGCCGATTGTTTTAGCTCAACAAAAACATACTGCGAAAGGTTGGTCAAAAAAGTCGGGGTCAAATGGGTCAAATTTCAAAAAGAATCAATTGCATGCTAATTATTTACAATGGATATTCTTTAGATTGGAGTACCGGTGTAATCACGGTCCCTGGCAGAGTGGCATTACGGGTTATTGCTAGTCTTATTTTGTTGCCAGATTAGTGAGTGTTTTCCGGAGCAAATGAGCCTTTTAAAAGTGTCTGATTAGTCCGGTTTAACCTGCAGGAGTTTCTAAAGGCTGCTGTTACAGAAACATGTCCTGCCGCCGCGGAGGAAATCAATTCTAATTCATGACAAGTGAACAGGAGTTCTTACTGCAGAAATGAAAATCTGTCAAACAGCCAAGAATTCTGTCTGTCACAGATGAGAGCCCCAAGAGACCTAAGTCTAAAGAAACGTTAACTGTCAGAGAAAACATTTATGTGAGAGTTATGAGAGTGAGAAAGAGATCGACTCGCCGCAGTAACTGGCCACTTGGAAAGTGAACTGTCCACAGATGTCCAGCCGAATAATAATAATAAAAAAAAAACGGTAAGCAGCCAAATGCTGCATCACCTGTGCGTGCAGGAGAGGCGTTCATGTTACGACCCAGCTCGGGTCATTCCAGCCCTCTTGGGTAAGAGAAGCAACATGAAACCTGTTGGTGTTGGTCAGAAGCTATTAATTGGAATGAGGTTTTTTTTAAATAAATGAAATGACTAAAGGAGGAGAACAGGGAGAGTGGATGCTGTTTTAATCAGAGGAAGTAGAACTCTGGAAAGAACAGGGCTTCACTTATATACTAACTTAAGAAACCAAAAATGAAAACAACCTGGCTATCTAATCTATTATATATATATAATTAAAAATTTAAAAAAAACTAAACGTTAACACCAACTCTGATCCTGGGGGACCTACACTAAATAGTTTCATCATTCTTTGGATCTGTGATCAAGTGCCTTACAATTTCCAAACAGCACAAAGCAAAGTTCATCACACAAAAGATTAGCAAATCTCATCTTTAAGTTTTGCACACAAAGAAGCACACTGGCAGGAGCTGGAGGGGACAGCTGCCCTGGATGATCCGCTTTCTTTCCCAAGGCCATTCACTTCCGATCAACATACAAAAAAATATAAAACCCACTACGTTTTATTTTACGCTGCAATAACTTCTCTGGACTATGCAATCTGCTGACTATGGCACTTTATATATATATATATATATATATTATCCCATTTATATCCATTTTTTTAAGTGTGCAATATATTATGTGCAATGTGGTTCTTCTAAGTTTATTATCTTGCACCAGCCAGACGTTGCGCTCTTAATTTCGATGAATTGTGCACAACACCATGATGTTAAAGGCTTTCTATTCTATTCCAATTCGGATCCAGATCTTTAGGTCTTGCCATCTCAAATGGGTTCCTCCTGATTGGACATCCAGACTAGAAGCTGCACCAATACGGTTCAACGTGAAGCAGGACGGGAACCACACCCCCAGTTAGCTGGAACCAAAGCCACCAAAGCACCTAATGAATTTATGAATTCATGTTTGCCCGTCCTATGTGTTGTGCCGAAAATACTCATAGGAATTTGTAGAGGTGTCATCTTTCGTCCGCTTCACCCACACAAGGCCCACGGCGCTGCCGTTGAGCGGCATCTTAAACACTGGATCATTGCCACATGCAGTGTCTGTACATGCCAACTTTCAGCGCTGCGCCTTCTGCCGTTTGCCTGAACGCGTCTTGAGATTTTACAGCTTTTACACTCGATGACCTGGGTCCATAGGGGACCTGTCGCACGTATGCTCTGAGATCCAAAAGGGGATGTGTCGTGACATGAACAATAAATGGCTCTAAAGATGGTTTAAGTATGTGATCAGCGAATTTGCCAATAACGTGTCCAATAACATTTTCACATAATCATTATCATTAGGCCTGTGACCTAATACATGAGCTAATTGGCCCATCATTTGATTCATATTCCACGCTCTAAACATTCAAAGCTGGACCTTCCATAAAATGCAGAAAATTATACATTTATATTATATATGAATATTATATGAATATTACTGCGTGGATACCTTATGATCTACAGTCACAATCGACTGCTGAGCTCCTCCAGTTCCTTGAAGAAGGCTTGAGCCTAGACAGAAGCTTTCTAGGCTCAAGCACTTCTCCCAGTAAATGTGTACGCTCGAGCGGAAGCGGTTTTTCTTTTGGAGCCACGCTCATTTCACCACAACTCGGGACACTTGGCACAAAGGTCCCAGGTTCTCCCCCTCCACTGGTGGAACCGTCCAACTCCAGGACGCCCCGTCTACAAATCACATCCCATGACCATCTACTGGCGTGAGGCAGCAGTTCAGGAGCCAGATCCAAGAGTCACTGCCCGAGTGAGCTCTCGAGGAGCAAAGAGACTACGGGTCGATTGCAGTGTTGCCCACAGCACTTAGTGCTGCTCACATCCAAACCACAAAAATAACACAATTTGGAAGGGGCATGCCCCTCGTGGATATGAATAATTGAAAGGTTTCTCGGTCATACCAGGTTTATTTCAGGGAAACGGGGGCTATCCGGCGATTTCCATCACACTGTTATTCAGAAATATCCCTCACTCCAGCACGGTGACTTCTGGCGGAGGCATCACAAAAATTCTATCCAATAACCTCCCGTGTTCAATTCATTTTTCCCCACATAGCTGCGAAATGTGATAGGCCCAGATAACATAAAAAAAAAAAAGTGTAAAGCACATAAAGCAACTCCGAAGCAATTTTAAATTTGTGATTTTCCACAGAGCGGAGCCGGGGCGGCATAAGCATCTCGGCAGCTCGACTCCTCAACCTGAAGAGTGGGATCCCGCGGGCCTTTCGATTAGAGACGGATCACTCTTTATACTGGTGTTGTGAAACATCTACTTTAAGTGCATGTTCAATAGGAGCAAGAAATCCGCGGCAGCTCAAGGACCACGGATGAACGATTCGGATCATAACAATGCTCTACGACTCAATAGCGGTTCATTGCTTTTTCGCAGGCAACAGGGCTCACCGCGAGGGGTTCTTTATCGGGTTCATACTCTTTTTTTTTTTGCTTCGGGCCACAGGGTCTTCATGAAAGGCCATCAAAAGACCGCGCGCCAGAAGAGGACCCAGTGCGAAACGGCAGATGCCGCGTTTTCTACTCCTTGAAATGTATTAATGACACTGTCGGCGAGAGGAGCCGGATCGTCCCATAGAGATCCCGTGTTGGAAATTGCGGGGCACTGACCTGAGCAATGCGCCCTTAAGTTGCTCCCCGGGGCGCTTTCATGCACATTTACTCATAGGCGGGACAAGGTCGAGTTGTCCTCTTGGAACAGCGCTAACACACTGGGAGCGCCGCACCCGCCACACTCATTGGAAAGTACACACTACACCACACACACAATGTGTAGGCAGTCAGATATGACACACGCTCACTTGTGCGAAAAGACAAGAACATTCGCACAGCGCACACACACACACACACACACACACACACACACACACACACACACACACACACACACACACACACACACACACACACACACACACACACACACACACACACACACACACACACACACACACACACAGGAGGCATCCTATCTACTGATACTCCCATCACCCTCCTGGGGACTGAGAGCTGAACTACAGGTGTGCTCTCGTTCTGTCTTCCGTCTGCTTTGGTATATACAGTATACGTGTACTGCCTTCTTCCAGAGCGCACTTCCTCTCGGCGAGTCGCTTATCAACAAACAATTTATGATTCAAACACACACACACACACACACACACACACACACACACACACACACACACACACACACACACACACACACACACACACACACACACACACACACACACACACACACACACACACACACACACACACACACGGCGCCTCTCTCTCTCTCCGCTGCTCCAACAACATCGCTCTCCTGCGCTGTCATTCTCACTCTGCCTCCGTCATCCACAGTAGGGCTACCTCTGTCGCTCTTTCAGTTTCCGTAGCAAAGGCACAATCCACTGTTTAGAAATTCAAAACATGGCGCAGTGCAAAATTGAAAATGTGTACATGTGTAATAGCTTTCAGGTTAGTCTCAAGATCCCTTGTTGGCCATAGTGAAGGGGCAACGACTGCTGTGAACGGCTCATTGTAAATGTACAACACGGCTACTGGTAGAAAGAACGTTTTCTATTGTTTTTTTTAGTAGTAGTACTTTTGATTTATCCACTGTGAAATGATCAGTTCCCATTGTGTGGACAGTTTATTTAACTCCATGTTTCATAGCAAAACAGCAGTTAATATCTTGTATACCAAAAGATATTTGGTTGCTGACATCCTCATTTTGGGATGTTACGACTACCATCGCCAAAAAGGATTCACGGTAATGAAATTAGCAACAATAATATAATATATATATACTCAAATATTGTAACCGTCAATACATATGTGCACATCCTGCAACAGTGGACTCAAATTGAAATGACAATACAACGTCTTTGTCAAACAAGGGAAGATGGTGTAGTAAGCGAGTAACACAAAGTAACCGGGGGGCATTTCACAGTAAAATGTGGAACATGTTCTCTGAGCACTAGCCGTGTTTTTTTCACCACATATTGGATTATATGACAATAACTCAAGATTTGACTTGTTCCTTTTGTTTCATTGTAATATTGTTGCTATTTGCATGAATCGGAAGGTGGACGAGACATGAAAAGATGAAAAGTTAGGCTCATGAAACAGCTGTGGTTGAGTGTAAGGATTGTTTGGATAATTATTAAAATATATATATGAATAAAAAGGTATTTGGAGGTAAACAAGAGAGGTAAACGTGTGAAAAAAAGTAAAAGAGTTTTTCTGCCTGGGAAGATTTATATTCAGACACTGTGCTCTACATTCTACAGACATTTTGGGAGACCTTGGATGGCCTGTAAAGATCCTTCATCTTACAGTACTGCTGCACTTCTAATACTTCAGAAATTAAATGAACTGACCATAGCAGTCACCGTTACACACAACCACCTCAGACACTTCTCCCTACTGTTGTAATGGTTCAAGTTCAACTTCATAATGGCACCAAAGATTGTTGCTGGGTCGCATTGATACCTGCAGCGAGACAGTTACTTGTTTTAAAAAGGCATGTTTCATACATTATGGCCAAAAGACAAATGTCTACGATGACGTCACATAACCACTGCCAAATTCAATCACGCCAAACCTTGTTCACTCCGCTCCATTTTGCCCCATCGTACCTTTCTTCCCCTGCGGTTCTTTGCAGTTGTCGTGTAGGCAGGCCCCCCACGCTGACCACTGGGAGAGCAGGCATCGGTTCTGGCAGGAGACGGAGCAGGGCTGGACGGCTGAGGGCGGCTCTACAGCGGCGGCACACAGCCGGGCGTTCACAGGCCTGGACACTGAACAAACAAGAGGAACACAGGCGAGGATGAAACCAGGCTTTAGTCACCAGCAGTGGAATGTGTGTGTGTGTGTGTGTGTGTGTGTGTGTGTGTGTGTGTGTGTGTGTGTGAGAGAGAAGTATGTGCTAAATGGTGTGATGGGAGTGAGGAGGATGAAGAAGCATTGCTGCCATTGGACTGGAAAGAATGGACGTTATATAGTTGTGATCGGGAAGACAGTACAGTAGCCCATATCTCAGTAAAGGCTTTGGCTTCACATATTGTACACTGTGATGAAAAGCAGTGGAGATTTGGTGAAGCTTTTTTCCGCGGGGTGAAAAATAAAAGGAGCAAACGGAAGAAACAGAGGCAAAATTGCTCCTCTCATCTCACGCCTGGCTCGGGAGAATATTAAACCGAGGGCAGCGGCGAGCGAAACGGAATAAACAGGAGCTGAAAAGGCAGATATATCAAGGCAAGTCACGGTGTAACCAATTCAGCGCTAAGCATGGCCGGCGTCATTTGTAGATCACAGGAAAGCTCCGCTACCTCTAATGGGCTCTGACATTAGTCTCTCACACAGAATGAGAGGGTATCCTTTTTTTTGCCCTGCGACAACATGGGGATTTATTCAATCTAATATTCCATTTTGATGCACCTCCGCACATCACTGAAAGGCAAATTTCCATTTAAATGAGAGCCCGAAAGAGGAATTCCCTAAATGTCCATCGTGCATTTTGTCTTCTCACCAAAAGTAATTTACATGTTGTTTGATCTCCTTTGTAGAAATGAGATTCTTGCTTAAACGCGCTGATAAAGTGCTTTGGTACAGATGTTCCCGCGCCGTTCCCCCAATTGTGATTTTGTCGTGTTTATCAATCGCATTACTCCAGCAGACATCAAACAGGAGCAAATTGTTTTCCGCATTACCCAGACCCAGTGGCACTCGATAATGCGTGCACACAAACACACACACACACACACACACACACACACACGCACACACACACGCACACACACACACACACACACACGAACACACACAGCCACATCTGTTTGCATAAGCTAAAGCTGCGCGGGTCACATCAAGGTAAACATTGCAGCTGACGTATTGATCAATGTCCCTCACATCCACTGGCTCACAGAGCCGCCTTCATTCATATTCCCTGCTCGGGCCAACACGTTCACTCATCAGCTACCCGCCGCAACAACAAAGATTGTCGGGAGGCAGAATTACTATGTGATTACAAACTAAATAGTTCTGTTTATCAGAGAGAGAAAAATTGTGATTTGCAAAAGAGGATCTCACAGTTGCAACGCCATTAAGAACTACTACCCACTGTGCCTAATTAAAAAAAAGATAAATGAAAAAGGCTTGATGTGCATGTGTCCCCTCCTTTTTCTTCTGTTTGCTTTCATTTTGTTCAATTGAAATTTTGCGACGTGAGTGTCAATTTTGGGCGCAGGTCTGCGGAGTTTATCAGTGACACTGGATGCCTCAGTGAGTCGGGCACATTTCATCTTCTTTTTTCATCTGTTATCTGTGTTATTGTATTCAACAAAAGCAATTTACTTTTTGCCACTTTATAAACCTGGATTCTGGGTTGTAAACACAGCTTATGAAAAAGTCTTTAAAGTTTTGATCATATATATATATATATATATATATGAATATATGTACACACACACTGTATATTTGTGGTGCTACGTGGCGAACGCAAACATTTGCGACTGATACAAGAGTAAGCTTTTGGCAGAAATAAGTTTCCTCCTTTATTCTTACATGCTAATGTCTGTTCTTTCCATAGAGAGAAAAAAAAAAAACTTCCGACGCAGAGGGAGTGGTGAGTTTTTATGCTCTGACAGCTGTGTGACATGCTGAGTGCCCAGGGCCACCGCTCCAGAGCAGACGAAGGAAATTGTGGCACATGACAAATGTCAAACCTGGGAAACTCAAATTTTAAGATTTTGTAGGAACGGCGAATGTGAAGAGGGTTCGGTCGAACTTTCAAACCGTAAAAAAAAAAAGCCGATCGGGACTGGAGTTTATTGCCTCTGTTCATATCTATTGCATCCAATTAAACATGGGCAAGGTGCCAAGTGCAGAGCGATGACAACACAGCAGCAAATGCGTATAGCTAAGAGCTATCAACAAACCATTAACTAATATGTTCTCATATAATATAATAAAGGGATCACAACCAGCTAAGCTGATTTGGTTCTGGAGCAGCCCTCAGGTACATTTCATTAGAGGCTAGATTTAAATCAATTCAAGCAACACATTAAGTATAGTCAATGTATTAGTTTTGTATCCAAAGGGAGTTAAACTGTATGTGAGTATATATATATATTTTTTTTACCTTGTCAAACATTTGCTGGGTGTGTCTGTGTATGTGTATTTGCTGTAATATTCATTTGTCATTAAATACACTAAAGAAAAGAGGGATGAATGTTAAAATTGGTCTGAGACAAATCCCAATGAAATACAATTGGATCTGATATCAATACCAAACTTTGATGCTTTATTTAGTGATTCTCGGAGTTACCAGACATATTTCAGTCTATGGTTCAATACCCCGTCTTGAAGGTGAGTTACACTAAACCCTGTAAAACAAATATGCAGGGCTAAGTCCGTCAGTTCACTCCTGCTGCTAACTCACCTGTGCAACAGTGACCGTATTTCTAAACGTCATTAAACTATTATACATGTTTTCTGAAAAAAACACAAAATGTTCTTTTGCAATCCATGCTCCACACAACTACACAGATGCTTGTGGAATACATTGCAGTCCGGGATGTCACCCTGTCGACCCCCACATTAAAGTGATTCAGCCGGTTGGATTTCCACTGAAAACACTAATGAAAATACTCTTTTGAACTTTGGCTGTAATAAAGCCTGTTTCGGATAGTTAAAAAGGAAATGAGAGGTGAATAAAAGTACATTATTTTTAAGTTAAAATTATGGTTATGGCTGCATTAATAGAGCACTTGCATCGGGCTTTACAATCGGGGGTTCAGTGTCTTGAGGGACATTGACATTTAAAAAAGGAGGAGCTGGGGTCAGTGGACAACCTGCTCTCTCTGCAGAGTCACGGCGGAAGGATGTAAAAAAAGTTATATTCTTAAGTAAATACAAGAACAGTGTGGAGCAATGAAAGTGTCTGTTCATTGTTCAGTCAGGTTTTTGAACCTGAGCAGGTCAAAGCCACTCACAACTCCTCCACGCACGTCAAAGGCCAAGAGGCTGCTCATCTGGAATGATTTGGGCTTCGATGTTTCACTCTGTTATTTTCTAGTGTGAACTTCATGGCCTCACGAGGCGGCGGGCATGTCTTTCACAGCACACCGGAAAACGCCCTGAGGCGCACTCGTGTGTTTCCTGTAGTCTTATGCATCACACCATCTATGCAAGGAAGGATGTCAGTCTGGGTCTCAAAGTTTAAAGAGGATTTGGGAAGGCTCGGTTCATATCTAACATGGAAAAAACTAAATGAACTACAAATGCATTTTATTAATTTGTTTCGGGATAGAAGCACTTTGGATACATGCCACACATGTATGTTTAGATACAGTACATTCCAGGCAAACTGTTGTCTACTCCTGCATACTGCTCTGTGGTTTGCTAGCTATATAAAATATACTATATACTGTGAACTGGCAGTTCTAGCCAAGTCCTTGAAATGTACAACATTAAACCTATAGAGGTAACATTTGTTATTTCATATGCAGAGTAGTGGCTCCCTGTTGTTCAAAACCATAGCTACAGTATATATATATATATATATATATATATATATATATAAAGATCCCTATTGTGCTCTGAAGTTTAAATTATGCTTTAACTACAGCGACACAGGATTTTCTCATGTACCCTCACCACGCTCTGCTGCTAAATTTCGCCTCAATAATTTATGCTCATAGCTCATATCCAGACACGCCAGCGAATTAATTAGGAGCGTATTTGTGATGTATCTCCCGAGTCACCATGTGCTTCCAGCGAGCCCCGGATTATCTATGATTAAGGAGGGCTTTTCTTTTTACGCTTACCCTCTTTCCTGTGATGTGGTGCTGAGTCATCGCGGACTTGAACGCAGTAGGTCTTCCTGGTCTGGATCCCCTCGCCGCACAGAATGCTGATGTTGGCCAGCCGCCGGTCCTGCTGGCTCAGCAAGGGGACGATGCGACAGTCGCCCCAGTCGGTGGTCCTCCACACGTACCTGGCGGAGCACAGAGACACGCAAACACGCCTAGTTTGGAAAAAGAGAAAACGCGCGCGATATGCTTGACTTTCCACAACAATTCCAAAGGAATAAATAGAAAGGAGGGTGAAAACGACCATCGTGTTTTTTTGTGTTGTTGATAAAAACAAAGCTGCCATCCGCGCAGAAACAAATTGATGTATGCATGTACTGAAGAAGGAAAGAATGTCAGTGTAGACACACAGCTGTCTGTCGCACAAAGGGCGAATGAGCTTGAGCAAAGAGCCTCTCTCACGGTGCGTTAGAAGGAGGAAGGCATGATTGTTTCCATTTCAAAACTTCTCAACAAATGTTTGGTTTCAGCTCTGAAAAATGCAGCGGTGCAGAAAGCAATAACACTGGAAGAGTTTACCAGAACAACAGCCTGTAGTAATCTATCAAATGCTTAATTTCCGTAATGAGTTTTCCCTAATCATGTAAATCCTCTGCTCTCAGGCAATCCGTGTAGATTTTGAAAATTAAACAAAAATCTACCAGCAGGGACAATAATTCTGTATTGACTACTCTGTTTAATATCGGCTCCAACCTATCGTAACTCCGTCAACCCTAAAACAATGAGCTTCTGTCAAACACCGTTTTGTCATCCACGTCATGTCCACTGGGTCAGGAGCCCTTGGCAGTTACAGTAGGTGTCACGAGATAATTGAGGTAATGCCAAAGATGATTAATATTTGCAGCCTGTAGGCTATCTCTCATAATTAGTCAGGCGAAAGAAGCGCGGAGAGGCTCATTATTTGGTTTCAAGAGTTTTACATTTTCTGCATAAACATCTGTATCGGGAAATTAAACATGAACGGAGCTTTTGTTTCTGAAGGTCGATGGCTCATAACAAGCCTCTAACCGTCACTGTGCAGAACTACCTGGGGCATCTCGGCAGTAAATCTCCCATGATGTTGCAGGCCTCTTTCTCCTCGAGGGCAGGACACCGTTTCCCTCCGCCGAGCGGGACCTGTGTCATGATCCGTGACCGTAGGCGGTAACCAGGAGACAGGTCGGTGGACCGGCAGGTTTTGGAGCACGGGCTCCACGATGACCAATCAGATATGTGACAGTCTTTGGGCATCACACACGCCTGGAAGGTCAGCAGGGAGCTGTCCTTGGTGCAAAGGCTGAGGAGAAAGGAGAAAGTAAAACAGAAGCGGCACACTGGCAAAACTCTTTTTTTCAACCCCTACGGAATTTGAAAATAGAGATGCTACACTGTAAAAAGAGTGTGGGCGGGTGTGGCTGGGTGTAAAGCGATTGGTGGTCAGATTACTGTGGGTAAAGTCAAAATGTCATTGGCTGTTAGAAACACCGTCTGCTTGGAGAACCTTCTAATGGATTTTTCCGATTCCCTGACGAACAAATGACCTTTGCAGCTTTTCCGCTCCTGCATGACAATATTTGAAGCCATTATCCATCCTTATAGTTCAGGTCTCCGGACATAAAGTCAACCTTTTCACAGAGATGGCACAAACAGTAGAGCTGCTGTGCTCACTTCAAAAATAATCAAGTTGATTAGTCATACAGAGTTTCCATTGTTTCATTTGGATAATTTAATTGGCTAGGTTATTAAGATGCGAGTACAATGCTCATTTTAGACTTTTACTTTGTAATTAGGTCGTGATTGGAAAAAGCAGAATTAGGCAGAACTCAGGTGGGGGAAGCTCAAATCCTGCTTCTTAGTAAATGCCATGCTCATCAGAGCTCCGTACAACGAACGGTCCCTTCACACTGAAGCCATAAAGCCAGTGAACCTGCCAGGGAGAGGATAATAACATGCAAATATCAAACGCATAACAGGACACGCAATTTTAAGCTCCTTCAGCCCGAACAGCTTGGGACAGCCAAAACTCATCATGTGAAAAGTGGCGCGATGCTTAATTTATTACCGAACGCGAGTGTTTAAACAAATGCTCCGCTTTCATCAAGCCGAACACAGTTCGCATGAACTGCTGGTGAAACTACTGTCAAACAATTAAAATGCATTATTCCACAAGCATGTTGTCGATAGCTGAGTTTCTCATACAGCGGCGTCCATGAGTGGCAGTCAGTGATTGATCGCAGCAGACGGCTAATAGTGTCACTTTACACCAAACAGATGGTACAGTGGCATTTAGTCAATAGAATATACATGCAATGATTTTCTCTCTGCTCGAAGAGAAAGCACAAGATGGGGCGTTGTTTATGACTGTGTGTGTGTGTGTGTGTGTGTGTGTGTGGTTGCTTTGAGTGCGAGCATGTGCAGAAAAATCCATCCTTATCAAATTCAAATACCAGGGTACGATCAAACAGGGGAGAGCAGGGGAGCAGCACTTGACATTTAACACAATAGTGGCTCACCACCATGCCAGTGTGCTAGTGAAACAGCAACCCTCACATAATTTAGTTGTAATTGAATAAATAACCGCCACCGATAAAAAAAATACTAAAAAAACAACGAATACACCTCCGCAGGAAGAAAATGTCCCACTGGGATCACGAGGGCGTGTGACCATTGATCATGTCCCTTCATTAAAAAAAAAGCCGGTGCAAGAACCACAAAAACAATCAACTCCGTCGGGACTATTTCACCTCACAGACACCCATGTTCAACCGCAGACTTGTTTTCGCAGCTCGCCCGATGCTCCGTCAGTGGATAAAGAGATCAATGTAAGACGAGTCCAGTTATCTCTACAGTTCTGTTCCCCAGACCAGCGGAAATCCCGCTCATCTCGTACAGCCGCCCCGATTTCATTATAATCTCGGACTTATCTTGGACCCTTGGAAATGCCCTGTTTTTCCATCGTGTGTGTTTGCTTCCCATGTATTAATTTCAGGTTCACCTCTCTTTTTTTTTTTCTTTTTTAACTCTTATTGTGTGAACTGTGCGAGCTTACCTCAGCATCGCGTTCTTGCCGTCACTCCGTGTGCAGCGGACTTGTCGTGTCTGGTACCCCACCTCCAGCTCCCATGACATGGGGTATTTGCTGTGCGAACGAGGATGATGGTGGTGGTGGTGGTTGCGATGGGAGTGGCGGTAGGAGGCCAGCGTGTGCAGCGTGACGGTGTTGTTCTCGCTGGAGCTGGTGCCGAAGTCCACTGTGGTCCTTCCACTCAACAGGGCGTCCTTGTGATGGGGTAGCCGGCACTCGCTCCAGGCCCCTACTCTGAGGGTGTACTGGTACTCGCCCTCCCCAGCGGGGCAATTGAAAGGGCTGGAGCAAGTCCTAGTCTCGGTCAGGTTGGGGCAGTTTGCCCCTCCGTACATTGGTGTGGCCAGGACGTGTCGAGTCCGATGCTGCAGGCCAGTCCCGCAGGTTTTGCTGCAACTCGACCAGGAGGTGAAGTCCGAAACCACACAGTCCTGGGGGCAGGGGACGAGGCAAGCCTGCTCCACTGATGGTTTCTGAGAAAAGAACTCGCATATCCTCGAGGTGACGCTGGTGCGGTTCGAAGTGCGCACGCAGTGGACCTGGCGCCTCTGGACGCCGTGCTGTGCCGTGATGCATTCAGCCGTCCTCAACTTGAGCTCGTTGGAAAAGAAAGGGACGAGAGCGCAGCCCCCCCAGTCAGACACCTCCCACTCAAAGAGGTCCTGGTGCCACTCGCAGACCTTAAAGCAGTGCCGCCGGCTCTCTGGCTTGTCCGTGGGCCGGCAGTGGGAGTGGTGGGTCGTCCAGCCCTCCATGTGGACACACCATATTGTCCTCGTCTGAATCCCACCGGAGCCACACTCCTCCCCAACACACTGACCCCAGTGACCTGCAAACAAGGAGAGACGCCCGGAGGTGGCATTTTCATTAAGACAGGCGCTTTAAAAGATGAGTTAAATTGCAGCTTGCAATCAACCACAATTCAAGGCCATTCATTTAACCTTCATGATTGCTTTATTCATGAACGCAGGAGGGAAGGAACAAAGAAGCGCAGAGTAATACAAATCGCTGGACTATGTGAGGCACGGCCAGCAGATGCGTCTGATATTGGATTCTTTGAGAGGGATTTTTTGGTTTCGAATTTTCCTTTTTCTAATCAATTTCATCTCAATAAAGCCACCTCTTCAGCAATGAAAGCAACCTGTCTGCAAAGACGGGACACGGCACATGGCAGGTTTTTATAGACGTTTCTCATGGAAAAATAACCCGTGAAAGGCATGTCGCTGTGGTCAGACACCGTGGGCTGTGGAGTTATCTTAATGCAATGGCTGTAATAATCTGAGAAAACAATCAGGACCTGTCTTCAACACACTATCCGTGGGAAGGCAATTTTCTATTTGTAAGAGAAACTAGTCGTGCTCCCCTTAAACGAGTAAATCCCAGTGTGCAAGGCAAAAAGCCAAAGAGATGCAAAACTCTTGTTTTTTCTGTCTGTTGATAGTGTTAGGACCCGCTATCAACATTACAGTTCAAAAAGGATCAACTGGCAAGCATATACTTCCCTTCCATTCATATGTGTTCACACGAGCCGGCAGTCGGTTCAGTCGAGGCAGGCCCGGTGGATCGGGGCGTTTAGAAACAGGGCGAGTGCCGAGTCAACCGTCAGGTTGACAGGCTGAACTACTGGTCGCAACAGCTGCTTGGATGAGGAGGAAATACAGTTTTGTCATGAATAAATTGTTCAGTGTTCTGACAAACAACCCTTAACTTCTGCTCCAGTTGTATTTCATACAACATAAGAATAGATAGTGTGCAGCCAGACCACTTAGTGTTCTGCAACTAAAACTAACTAAGCAGCCACGTTAAGCTGAACTCATAAAACAGAAGGGTTCGTTTTTATTCGCCATTGAAAAACGCTCAGTCCACTGAAATTCAATAAACACCTTAGTTGTGAAAGAGAGTAGCAACTTCAATTTGAGGTACCCCCCCTATACCCGAGTGATGCTGTGGTTTAGATCCGCGGCACGAAACAGAATCGCACTTGTCAGTCGCCGCTTAGTAACATCAAAGTGTGCACGACAAAAGCGCAGCGGCTCTTGGTAATTTTCCACTTTTCACAGAGAGCGCGAGAGTAGAAGTAATCTGCGGTCAGAGAGGCAACAAAAACTGCTGATACCTTTTTTCCTTGTTCTTTCGCATGCAGTGAAAGTGTAGCTCAAAATGCACCACGTCCGTCATTTCGAGTTTCTGTGAAGGAGGGGAAAGTGAAAACTTTGACATAGACTTGGCGCTTGACAAAAAAAAAGTTTTAACCGGGGATGTCTCAGTTGGAGGACGGATCCTAAGCGAACCGGAAACGAAAATCCACTGCTGAACACCCATCTGAATACAGTTAATAAGGAGATCTGTCAGGATCAGAACTGACGACACGACCAAACAGTATGCGGTGTATCGCGGCGTTGTTGACAAGAGCCTCAGGTCTCCAGCACAAACCTGAAAACCTCTCCGATAGCTGGTTGTCATGCAGAGAAACCCCCGGCTGCACCGCCTCTCTGATCGCTGTAATTCGTTTATGAAGTGAGTTTCTCTCACTGATTAAGCGCGAAGCACCTGTTGAATAATAATGATCACTTTCCGCGTGTCTTGATTTAGTACGGTCTAAAATCAATTGCGGAATAGGCCGTTTGCGACCCGCTGTGTCAATATCTGCAGAATTTCAATATCCAAAAACGTGTATATATACGTTTATATATAAATTGCTTATTTAGTCGTTCACCTTTTCTGCTCATAGTCAAAATAACTAGACAGGAATCAGAATGATAAAAAGAAAAAAATGAAATCAATTTGCTGATATGATGTGGTTATCTACATCAGTCACATTTGCTTATCATCCAGTTACTTTGCCACATGCTATGAAAAAGATAATTTGATTAATTTCCTCTTATTGGAATTAAATTGATGTAATAATGAGATCCAATACCGCTTCCTAAATTGCTTTCGAAATGACAGCTCGCTGAAATGTTTCATGCCTTCTCTTCGTGCCGGAGAAATCCGCCGTTAACACTTTGTTCCCCGGTCCATCGCGGACACGGCAGCGTCGCTCCGGAGCCGGAGCTCTCCGCTTAAGGGGCAGATTTCAAAACTGCTGATTTGTTTTTAATAGTTCACCGGAGCACATCATTGGGTTTTATTGGTCTTGGCTTTGCGGTGTTAATGGGGACTTCCACTGTGACCAACATCATTATCAGTTTACAGAGATTTTGGAAACAAATGGAAATAAGATCAACTCATTTGTCAATTGGGCGTTATCAAGAACACGGGTGTCATTGTCTGATATAGTGTGAAAGAAACCATATGCTGTATGTTGTGCAAACAGATAAATAATCTCTAATGTGTAAATGTTGTCATCCCTTTGACTCCCTCCACACGGCAGCTGAAGTTGTCGAGGTGGCCACCGCGAGAACCAGGACTTTTTGCTGGTGGCGGGTGGCTCAATGAGAAAAATGAGGACACTAAAAATATCAGTGAGAGACGGAACGAGAAAGAGGTAAAGAGAGAGAGAGGCGGAGGTGGTGCGGCCCGCTGTGGTTCTGTCCGACCACGATCCCCCTCACGTGTTGGGTTTGATCCTCCTGCCAACTGAGACAAACACCGAGGCATCCGGCAGGAGACGCTCACTTTCACATGAATAAGGAAGGGAAAGAAAAAAGGCATATGGGTGCGTCTGAAAAGCTCAATTTCAAATCCGGAAAAAATCCCAAGAAGCTTCAAGTAGTTTGCACGGAGCAGCGGTCCCTCTGCAGACGGCAGCGTGAGGGAGCGGAGCGGGTTCAGTTCAGACATCAGTCGAGTTTTAACAACACAAAGTGGTCAACAGAAAAGAACAGGGAGGAGGTGCCACACTATTAAGCAGGAGAATGTTTTTTTAGCTTGGTTGTCTGCTCCGGTTTCATCAGAAAATTATAATTTGTCGATTAATGTGATAAGCTCAGACTAACAGAATTTTGATTTCATTAAAGTTTCAATGAAGGAAGAAAGGCGAGTGAAATTAAAATATGTCTGGTGCTGTATTTACTCCTGTGCAGTACACTTCAATCTCACATCCTTTATATCTACTATTAACTTGAAGCTGAAGGGAGCGGGGGCTGAAAAACAATAATATAATTCAATAAAAATCTAACTGAACAGCAGCTACCTCACTTATTAACATTCAGCTTTTGTTGGTTCGTGTTTGTAGGATGTGGTCATTTACCGATGCACAAGCAGCTACTTTTTTTTTGGTGGTGGCGCACCGTGACATGAAAAAGGTGTTTCTGATTGAATATTTCATCGTGCATTATTCTACACATCAACCTAGTCAATTGAATCTCTCTCTCGAATTGTAATTGCATTCCGGTCCACGGTGAGACTTTCTCTCTCTCTCCTAAAACGTAATGCATATGTCTGGAATATTCTCCAATTGTAATGCAGATAATTTATGATATCTAATATATCTTACAGTACGTGCGACTTGTAGTGATGTAACATGTCAGTGTTTCTGGTATTAACACGCAATAATGAACGTGGCTGGAGACACGGTGGAATGATGGCGGAGCCCAGCGAATGCTCTGCTGCGGATATACAGTAGCATCGTCAGATCACAGCAAACTGACAATAACTGAGCACGCTGCATGTCTTCATCAATGTCTTTCTACTTCTCTCACTTTTTTTTGTTCTTATTATTCTGTAGGATAGAATTCATTCAGAGGTCAAACCGCAGGCATTTGAAGGTAAAAATGCGAGCTTGTTAGCCTGCTTAAACAAAAGGCCATCTGTAAATGAAGGCTGGCTATTTTCTATAAACTACCTTGGAAGTGGATACTTTGAAAATGAATGCAAATATAAAAGAAAAGAAAAATCAGATGTGCCCGTTCAACAGCAAAATTGCTGACATTCTCGGTGCAGGACGGGTCACTGACTACCCCGCAGCTTTTCATTCATTATTTTTTTTATTTTTTTGAATTTAAATTTAGACTGAAACACGTTGCGTTAAACTGAACTACGAGGGCTGCACTTTAATTTGAACTCTGGCCTAAAAGTGACGCGAACGGCCCGGGGATATTTGTTTATTTGCTCACGACGTCAGAGATACTTGGTGCAATTTGAACAGGGGAGACACAGTAAGACATTTTGATTAGAGAAATTGGACGGCAGATAGACAGTCAAAATGTATTTTCCAAAAGTCTGCTGTCGTACAGCCGCGCATCCAAGCGCCGCTGCTGCGCGGTTCTGTGCTCAAACGAGACTTTTTTTCTCGATTCAATCAAAGCTGAAAAGCCGAAATACATCTTATACGGGTTACCCGCCCTGAAATAGACATGAAAGCTCCTCCACAAAAATAAGATTTGAACAGCAATTCACACTTGAGCTGAAAGACTTCCAATGCCAACACGGCACATGTCCTTCCCGCTCTCTCGGCTGAGTGCGCTGCTCCGCCGGTCATCGATGGCGCCCTTTCAGTGGCGTGCTGTTTTTCAAACTGCGCGGGGATATGTGCGCGCGATTTATGGAGGTGTGATTGGGAGTGATTCCGCTGCCAGCGAACACAGGCACTAGTTCATCTCCTAAGCTCCGAATAATCACTCTCTCAATCTGTCAGCATTAGCATCTGTCAGGCCCTCAGGAGGAAACCAGTCGCCCACAGCTCCTTCATTCCTGTCGCACTCAGTCGCCTCGCTTACACCTCCAGGGGACTCCTGCACCCGTGGGGGCCCATGGTGAGGGCCCTGGCTATATTTAATATTCAATTGACATCACGTTAGATGAAAAAAACAAACAAACAGAACTGGGCTGGCAAAAGGCTGAGCACACGACACTACAATGCAGGAGAAGGAACAAAAAGCACAAATCAAACCCAGCCGGTGTTGCATGACTAAACACATCGTCTCTTGTTCCGCACGGCACGGCTGAACCTTTAAGTTGGACAAATGACTGCAAAGCTGCACGACAACAACACAGTAACACAACAAAAGCAATCTCTACTATGCCCTGAAACCAGACAGACAAAGACAAGGAGGGAGCAAACAGCAAAGCGGAGAACTGTCTCCTCTAAAGCAGCGAGCGACGCTCCGTCAGAAAGAAAGAAAAAAGAGAAAGATCTCACTACTACTCACCACTGTTAAATCTTTTACCTCCGTGATCCCTTTAATTACATTTGGTAAAAGCGTTGCTGATCACTTCAGGTACAAAACCCAGAGGATGTTTGGGTGCTGAATTGTCCAATGTGCCAATGTGAGACTTTAACAACGCTAACTATAATGTTGTTGTTGTTGTTTCCTGGATTAAACATTATTGCATTTGGTCTCTATTGTCAGTTTAAAGCATTAATCATTGAAGCAAAATCAATTATCAGGAGAATTTACTGGTCAAGGTGAGCTGAGTCTCTATTAGGGACGTCCCGATCCGATATTCCAAATCGGTATCGGGGCAGTATTGGCCAAAATGACTGGATCGGATATCGGAAGAAATAGGAATTAAAATCCAATCACAGTAAACATACCAAATAAATGCCTATTTACATATCTACTAAGCCTTGAACGACATTCAGGCAATATATTTTGATGGTCATTTATTAGTATGTAATTAACAGTTTACAGTTCAATTAGTTTTTTGCCTGTTTGAACGGTGCTGACCATAAGAAATTCTGCCAAAAGTTGTGTGAGAAATAAAACAGCAGTATTCCATAACTCAGTCATGTTGCTGGCTATGTGTGTCTTCCTTTAGGGGAGTTGATTATTTGTTACCAACATACAGTATATTGGTTGGCTGATAATATGGGCCAATATTAGCATTTCACAGACATATCGCTACCGGCCACAATTTGTAGTTATTTATGATTAAGTGTTTAGTTGAACTAAAATATTAAGCCTCAATAAGATGTCTTCGTCATAAAGGTTTGATAACGACATCATACGAATCATTCGCTGATCAAAAAAATGATCGTCCAATGTAACGGTATCGAGAATCTTGTACTCCCAAATATCGATATCGGCATCGGCCCCCAAAAATCCATATCGGTCGGGTTCAAGAAAGCACCACACATTTAATTACAAGTTTCTCGACATAAGTTTCTCTTGGTAATTTACAAGAGCTCCGAATGTTTGTTTCACTCTGCTCTGCAGCTATTTTAGGCTTCTTTTCCCGCCTCACAGACATCTGCCGAGTTTACTCACCACCCATCTTCAACCTCCCTGCCTGAGTTAAGTTTGACTGTTTGGATACATGCATCCTTTGTCAAAACACTTTTTAATTAAATGATACCTATGCCACTGAGCCTCATTATGCGCCGAGCTGTCCCCCATGCCACATTTCCATCAGCTGTAATTTATGAGCGGCGCGGTGCATCCTCAATTGCAACATTCATATATGCAGAAATTCATCAGATTATCATCGGGCAGTCAATCCATCTCAGGAAGGGCCTGAATCAGCTCGTTTTAACCAACGGCGCGGCCTGGGAGGGAAATTTGTGAAATGTGAGCCAGAGAAGTTGGAAATCATCGCCTGGAGACAACTGACGGGGGAAAATAAGTGACAAAAAAAAGGCACTCATCACCCGCAGGTAAAAATAAGGTTTGCTTCGTGTAAAAGGATGCGCAGCTATTCTGAGAGCTTTGACCTCCCCGCTTGAATATAAATCATTTATTTCCATAAATCCTCAATAACTGAATGCATTACAGCATTTGTGTTTTGGCTTTGGATACTTAGTGCAGCTTACATCATTGTGAGGCAAAGCATCAAATGCAGCTTCAATATTCCACACTAATGAATTACTTACCATGGGGCCGCAAAACCATACACACGGCCCCAATGGGCTTTTGTTACAATTTAGCATTCAGCCCTCGAACGCAAGTGCCAGACCTACTTGAATGTCTAATCACTAACCGAATGGCCAGCAGAATAAACAAGACAGGACTAACACATGTTGTGCCCACTGAGTAATGTTATCCCCATTTGGGCCAATCAGTAACAAACCAAATGAGGGCCGTAATGCGCACAGACAAAAAAAAATGACTTCTCAAATGCCAAGGTGCAGCAGTGATACTTCCTTCCGTTAATGAAAATCTGATTAGTGGCGATATTATGCGTGGCAAACGGACAGAGAGATAAATATGCAGAGTGGAACTGATCCAGGGTCTCTATCCTGACTCCGCTCAGGTGTGACAGTTTCGAAAAATACGTGGCCTCACATCCCGCGTGTGAACCGGAAACTCAGGACTTTACAGGCTTCGCTGATTTATCTCAAATCAATACGGCTCTAACTCACGAAGAGGATATTCCTTAATGCCAGCATGAAGACCACTAAACGAACAATCAATCAACTTTAGTCGTTATTAGTGTAATTCCTTCAGAGTTATCACACCGAGGGTTTTTAAATTTCATAGCTGTAGGAGCCACAAGGAAACGGCACTGCTCCTTCTCATATATTCACATTCTGTTCTCTGGGAGTATTTTTCCACTTCAACCAGTGACAAACAACGCAGTACTGGTGCATTCTGCCTAAACACTTTCCCAAGAAGAACATCTTTTCAATTCACATTTAAATGCAATTTGCAAATATGGAAAGTTGTCCATTAGCAGCTGAATAGCATACATCTACAGTTATACTAACCACTCACTTTTACAAAATCAACATTGATCAAGTCTTCAACATCAATGACAGACAAAGCTGCAGAAATAAATAGCGAGGGGCCTACAGTGCATCACGTAATTATCGTGCATGCAGAGAGACGTTTGCCGCAATAGTAAATATATATATTTTTACTTTTCTTTTCCCTTTTCGGATCATTGCTCGAGTCACATTTGTCTCTGTGCCTCTCCTCTGTATATCTAACCTGCCCACTGCAGTGTGCTGTCAGGGAGTGTCAAATGGATGCCGTTGAAAAACACAGGGCCCTTTTCTGTTAAGTCAAGACAAGCAAACGAAGTGGGAAAATATATTTTTTTTAAAACCCAGCTGACATGAAGATCATTTCCGAGAACATTGCCCAGGCTTCTGTGCCTTCATGTTAAAGATCGTGGACTGGAGACTTATGCAGATTTGCCTGTTAATTCTATATGTTACCATAACGCTTTGCTCTGAGGACATAACATAACTGTTATCACGACTTCGCGACTGAAGGCTGTGTACTAGAAAATGCTGTTGAGTTAAACTGGCAACTTGTTTCAAACGAGTGACTCCATTAACGTGTTGAGTAAAATGTTGTTATAACTAACAGGCATAATTTATTGATCTGTTAAAAAGAAAGTTATCAAATTGATGAATTGAAGTCAGTTAAGTGTGATGGTGTGTCAGCACAACACAGCAGGGCCCTACTTTTCTATACTCGGGTACTACAATAAATCCCCATCCAGTGACATTTCCTTTCTTCCTCATTTTCCTCATTGTGACATGTCCACTATCTCTCCTCGCAATATGCTCATGGTCAAATCCAGACAGGACCCTCTTCCCCCTCTTAAATCAATGTTCTATTAACTCGCCTTGGGAGACCTGGCAGTCGATCTAGAAAGCATATATTGTATTCCCTTTAAGATCTCGTTTCTATTACACGTATTCCGCTTTGCTTTCAGGCCAGAGAGAATCAATGAGTTCATACGTAAAAATGCCACGGTACTGTAGTCGGTATCACTTTAAGACATGAGGACGACAGTGGGGGCCAGCCAGAGGTGTGCTCTACCTCTGCGGTGATCAGAATCTTTTTCCGTGTAATTGCTTGTCTCATGTGGTCTCCTCAAGTCCCGGCACCAGCCTGTGTAGAGGTGACAAGTAATTGGATAGGATGTCATTCATTCGTCTGTCTCACTATCTTCCGCTGACCTGGGATTTCTCTCCCAAAAGCACAGGGGCAGAACTAATGGTCATATCTACAGGCAGCAACCTAAGGAGAGACCCCAGTGTTTTGATAAAGCAGGTGACCAGGGCCGTGCCGGGGCAGAGATAAAGTGACAATTGTGTCTCTGGCAATGCAGCACAGTCTGTATGATGTATCTTCTCATTCTGTTAGGAAACAAGGAAAAAAGTTCTTTAATTCAACAGTGCAGCAATGGGGTCCGTTAGGAATGGATGCTTTTTCCGCTCTGGTGATTTGTGTCAATTAATGGTTATTATACTGAAAACCACCAAAAGAATACATATAAATAGCTTGATTGTGTTTCTATAACCGAGGACAATCTGACATTGTCACTTCAACTGTGACAAAATTGAATTATTACATGCTGTTGAGAAACTTGAACCAAAGAAAGAAAAGATAAATGTTTAGGCTGGTTTGGGAGGAACTGCTCTGAAGAATGAAGAAAAGCTCTCCGTGGGTTTGAGGGAAGCCTCGTCAAGGTTGCCGTCATGGCTGAACATGTCTGTTGTAACTTCATTTGAGTGCTGATTACTCATGCACCCCCAGAGGTTTTTTCCTGAGCGTCTGTCGGATTGAGCAGCGATTCCTGAAGTGCTGCTCCATTTCTACCCGAGTGTGAGGTGAGACCACTTTAAGAATCCATCCGCCAGAACAATATGAACTACAAACAGCTAAGTGCAACCAATACATGTGCTTTGCAGCCTAACTATAGCTTTCACTTGTCCCCTATGACCACTGCTGGGTAACCTCCTGAACATTGGTGTTTGGTTACAGTTCCATCTTTCAAAAGTTATGTTACCTGTCACTGCGCGAAAGACTAATGCATTTCTCGTTTAGCTTATAAATGCACACAAACAAAAGTTATATTGTCACAGAGTCACTGAGCCCGGGACAGAGTGGGACAAGACAGCTGTCAAACTGTACCCATCATTGTTCCCATTACCATTGTGATGAAGTAAGCAGTTTAACAATTAAAAACACAACTGACATGTTTTGATAGGTCTACATATTGCAGCATGGACAGGCAATCTAATCAGGCACTAAGTGAGTTATAGTGTTTTGGCAGAGGGAAGTTGAATAACTGTTTCTCAGACAAGAACAGGTGGTCCAGAAAATCAGAATGACTATTCATCGATGAGGAGAAACACCGCCCTCAAACGGGACCATGTTCACAGTTCACGAGAAAGGTCCAGTGTGGACGCTCCCCTTCTTTAGGGCATTGACAAAGTTGGTTGGAAAATAACTAAACATAAAAATTGGTTTAAGCTGTGACAGATCTTCTTTTTTTTTTTTTATTAAAGGACCAGCTTGGGGGGTTAAGTGGCATCTAGCAATGGGCTTTAGCTGGAAATTGCCACAAATAACCCAGTGCCCAGTTGAAAAATAAAGTGTATTGGGAAAAAAAGATAAGCATCTCAGAACGTTATATTGACAATTTCAGTGTTTTTTTTATAATATTCCAGCAGAAAGGACAGCACACATGCTTTGCTCTGTGTTGCTTGTATAAGACAGTTACCCAGTGGCTGCTGGACCCTAGGACTAGTTAATATGGACACTGACAGCACGCTTAATGGGAACCTCAAAATCAGGTCACTGGGACAGGCGTGCCCTCTTCTCGAGAATGTGCTGAATATGTCTGAACGGCAAACATGTGGTATTTTTAGAGCAACCAGCACAGTTTCAGAGGCATACTGTACATACATAAGACGCACTCACGGGTAATAGCCCGACCAATACGGATTTTGTGGGCCAATGCCGATACTGATATGAGAAATGTTTTACTCCCCGATACCAATATATTGGCCGATATACATATATAATATATATAATAATATATATATATATACATATTGTTTTAAAAAGAGAATGATTCCTAAGATGTTGTTATCAAACCCCTTAAGACAAATACAGTGTAATTGAGGCTAGATTTTTAAAACACTAAAATAAAATGTATTATAATACTATAAATAAAAAGAAAACAAACACATGCAACCAAACACATAGGTTGTATACACAATGAAGAAAATGCTGCGGACTGCAACATTTTATATACACCTCCCCTCCGTCCTCCCTTTCCAAAACCACAGAATCCTCGAGTGAAAACAAAAACATGTGCACCAGTGTTGGGTTTGTCTGCTCTGGCCAACTGTGGAGACATGGCAGTACCACACGTCGGGACGAGATGGACCATGACAAACAATCCACTACCTATGTAGATATGAAGAGCTCATTCTTAGCTCACGGAAAACAACTATTCTTAGTATCAGGACGTTTTACGCAAATGGAAACATGATCACGAGTCGTAAATCCTGCAGGCCGGTCCTTAAACCATGAAGTGGGAAGTGACTGAAAATGACAGCGATGAGTCGCCCCTCGTAATGAGCACGCGGTGAATTAGCGGATGATTGAAGAAGAGACTTGGCGTAATCGTTCCGGGAAATGAGAACCTTTACAGTTACCTGAGACAGGATACAAGGTTTGAGCTCCAAGGTCAAAGTCAAAGACAGTGTGCACATTATCATTCCACCCCGTCCTTACCTTCACACCCTCACATTTCACTCAGTAACCATACGTCCTGTAAAGTTCCCAGGTGTTACTGAAATAGGAAAGTCAGAGTATGACACAATGCTTGAAAAATACCCTCATCATATTATAAAAGCATTTGCACTAGTATAGACAAGCTGCCAACGACGGCAGCTCCTTTTCTTTAGTCTATTTATTTAACAGTCATTTCATCTCAAAAAGCCTCCAGTCAATTTAACAGTTTATTTAATCAACTCCATTTTTTTTTTTTTTTTTCCAAAAGAAGAGACCAGAGTCAGGGGTGGTAGCAGTAGTACACTTCATGAATACACTGCTGTTTGGTTTTGTTTTTGTGTCTTCCCCCCCCCCCCCCCCCCCTTTCACTGTATAGACATGAGTTAGAGCAATTTCCTTTTCACCTACAATCAACCCACAAAATGGTGCTGGAGCTCAGCCGAGGACCAATTCTATGAGGAGCGCGTGCCAAGAGGGATTCTCTGGCAGAGGAAGTGATCACCCGTGTCAGGTAGCCTGCGGAGTATAACCTGCAGAGGCTAAACACTTCACCTATCCTCCATCTGTCATCTCTGTTCCCTCTGTCCCTCAATTATTAATCAGAGGGGCCCTCGTTTTCTGCTCATCTGCGGGGAGGTCAGATAAATAATGACTAGACCCATCGCTCCTCATCCAAACACCAACAGAAGCTCAGCATGCAGCTACCAGAGACCTACTCTTTTCCGTCGGTTTTTGTGCGATACTGTACACTTTGGAATGTGGAATGGAAAAATTGCCCACTACCCTCGGGGAGGCGGCTGAACATTGATACCCACACAATCGCCTCCGCCAAAACACACAGTCTCTGGCCTGTCTTTATCAGGGATCAAAACAAAGCCGCCAGCCGCTGTGCAGCCGAGGTATCTGTTATCGCAGAGTCCATTAGTGATGTGCAGAAACCTCAAATCCCGTTCCTCCGTGGAGACTTAGTGGAAAGGACAGAAAACTGATGGATAGCTGGACAGCTCTGATAGTTGGCGATGTACCTTCCTTCATCTCGGTCAGATAGAATGAAGGACACGCGGGCTGAGGCGTGCAAATAAGCAGCAAAATTATCGTTGGAATAGTTTATGTGGATGTCGTTGGGTTAGGCTTTTTCTGCTGGTGGGTTGGGCAGTGCAAACGCTCGGTCAAGCATCTTTAAATATTACAGATTAAGCCGATAATATGTGCTAGGGGGCGGCGCTGCAACTCTGGGGGAATCGGCCTAGTAGGACAAGCTTTCTCCAAGATCGCTGACGGCCCCTTTATGGAGCTCAACTCATATTGGAATTAAATTGAATTCAAATTAAATTCAAACAAAAGGTCTACACGGGCGGCACAATGACAGAAGCATGTCAGTAAGTGCAGAGGCAGCCAGTGTCCACAGTGTCCACAGTTCTCGGTTCAGGAGAGCCATGGTTTGGCAGCACTCTGAGGCCAATTCACAATCACTGTAGTTATGCAGCCGACTGGACATTTAAACAACGTGCTTCAAGTTGTGGCTACACGAGTACAGCACGAGTAAAAAACCCAGGCAGTTACAGTCACGTTCTGTGTCGACAAGGTCAAGTGTCCCTCACCCAACTGGTGAGTTGGTCTTAAGAAGCAGTTAGTCAGCAGTTCAAAGCTTCAAACACATGGATTATTCAAAATACATCCAAGGCCCGGTTGGTATATGCAAGCCTTGCCTTCTCCATCGCAGTGTTGAAACTGCGTGTATTTGTTTCCTGGACCCATCTGTTGTCAGACAGCAAACCCTGTTTACGACGAGATAAACATACAACACCGAAACCCGTTGATTGAGATCGTCTGATTTTTTTGTTGGGGGGGGGGGTAAGACAAAAAGCAGAAAGGCAGTTGTAAGCGTTGCAGCGACGTGGGCGGGATGCGAGGGTTTTAAATGATATTAAAGCAGGGGCAGTCCACCCTGAGAGGCAGCTGTGCGGCTCGAAACTCTGTGGCTTGGAACAAGGCATTCACAGCTCTCACACTCAGAGTGTACATTGAATATTCAGCCCGATGCACTGTGCCACACGGTACAGCTGTGATCAAACTCAATACAATAGCCCTACTCCATCAGGTTTTACAGATTCAGCTTTTCTTTTAATACTATGCTTACAAATAGTCACTTTTACACTACATTGAATTGGATTTTGGAGGTTGTATTCTGCAGTCCTGCTGAATTGCATTGTGCTGTGCTGAGATGTGTTGTTGTGTATAGTGCACAGCAGCAAAATGACTTAAAAGAAAAAAAAAAGACTATAGTTGTCTAATTCAGTGGTTCTGTCTCTCTTCTCGACGTGACCTGGCACATCCTGCAGCAACGTGTTATTCCTGAGATGTGAACACATACACTCGTCTTGGCCAAACTGAGATACAGTCGCACAATGCACATTTGGAGATATCCAATCTCAGCCGTTCGGATGCGGCCGGCAGCAACATTCACTTATCACCTGGCCCCACTGATACAGCGCATGTTGAAGGACCTGGAAGGAGAAGTCAGCGCTGCCGAGACGCTTGCTTGCTTGCACGACAGTTCTGCACTCGAGCCGCTCTGTGCATACGAGGGGGAAACACTGCGGAGAGTACTGTACTATAGTTCACCACAAAGAGAAGAATGAAACCTTTTATCTCTCCATGGAGAGACAACAGGAAGCTCCGTACGCACTGCATTCTACACGCAGCCAGTAAAGGAATCAATACAACATAAGCCGCTACCTCCCCCCCCCCCAGCCGTCGAGGATGAGCGGTACAGATAATGAATAAATACATGGATGGATACTTTCTATGACTGCACAAGACACATGAATCCAATCAGTCAGAGAATATTTGCCTAAAAATCACATGACAAGCTTCGATCCAGTATCATAATGCAGCAGAACAAGAAATTGCAAAGCTAATGTAAGCCCTTAATGGTTGATCTTAATACAGTCATTTTGGGGCCCTGTGACCGGCATCGATGGACGTCACTTGTTTGGTGCTGACTACTGACAGTCTGAATCTTTACCAACCAACACATTTCATAGCAGTGTAGTTACATCACAGCTGGATGTGGTCACATGTACAGTGGACCAGACCTGACCACGCCCAGTGGCGATGTCGGATGCAAAGCCATATGGCATCAGCCTCGACTAGCAGTCGTGCATGCGACATGGGTCACAACATTACAGACAATCCTAGTCCTGACTTTCAGTAGCGTTTGCACCTCCTCGTCTGTCCAAGGAAAGAAATCCCTGGTCTTCCTTTTCTTGCCATTCCCTTTCATCGTTTGCACTATTTTCTGCAAATAAGTAACCACCTGAAGAGAAGGCTATCTGCTTCTAGAAAGGGTGAGTGATCATTCAATATATGTTTTCAGGCATGTTTTGTATGGAAGGATAATTTTCCATGGGGCTAAATGTTTGTCTAAAGATGAGTTGGCTTGTTAAAGCACTGTTTTAAAAATGAAATGTGTATACCTTCCACCTGTTTACAGGCTGCCGAGTGAACACTCATGTATAACAATCTGAGACCCAGAGGACTGCTGTCATATTAGGGTCCACTGGACATTAAGGGCTAAGGATTTGAGACGCACATGACCAGTTTTCTCACCGAGCTAGTCGATCCACAGCCACCATGCCGTAATAAGACACACCGATTCAAAGAAAGTTGGATTATGAAAAGTCTTCACACAAAAAACATCCCCCCTCTGATATGGAGGTAGCAGCTGCTATTTCCCAGAGGGTGACCCTGAAAAAAGAAGATGACTTGCCATTTTATTTTGTGATCTTTTCCATTATACAGTACTCAGCTCTTCCACTGCTCGGAAACCGAAGCACAAATATTATAATTCATTAGTTTCTGCAGTCACAGCGAGACTACTTCTGGATCAAAGCCTGACAAAATTACAAGACAGCACTCAGCTCAGCAGGTAACTACAAATCTCAAAATTAGCCATTACTCTCTTTGTTACTGTTCTAGGAGGACAGGTCACGAGCTAAATATGTTGCATAGAAGCAGCTCTGTGCAAATATAATATCGGGATGTGGCATAATTCAACAGATGCAGTCATTAGTTTGGCTTCTCGTGGCACCGGGTAGTTATATGGTCATTAAACTCAAAAGACGTCTCCTGTTGGGAGCATGAACATTTGCTGCCGTGTTTAACACAGACAGACAGAAGCCATCGCATTACCTCCACGGCGGAGCTAATAAAAGTTCATCCCTCCACAAATCCTAATTAAAAGTTCACCTCTTCTTTCCCCATGATTAAGTGCTGGGCGTCTCGGGCAGGAAAATGATGCATGGCGCATCCACCTCGCATTCATTACGTGCTATTAGTTTCTTCGACATCCTGCAAAACCTAAACTTAAGCATCTTTTCCCTGTGTCCCACTGTCGCAGTTATTTGGAGGATAATGAAACCGCCTGCTTCAGGAGCTGATGTTGAGCCGGGGCCCTTTTACATATTGTGATGAACACAAGATGTTGGCGTCACGGGGAACGGCGTCTCCAGAGAGAATGTGAAGTGCCTTGTTATTTGCAATGCACTGTGGTAGCGGCAGAAGGGAGCAGTTCCAAACAAGTACCTTGACAATCGGAAGCATTGGCTTTTCAGGTAGCGTGAAACAATCAGTTCCGCTACATCAGCATGCAGTTTCACTCCTTTGGTCAACTAATGACAAGAATGATCTGAATGCCACCAGGTATCTGTCTGATGGCCTCTTTTTTTTAATTGTGACTACTGAGCAGAAACGTTCGTAACTCTGGGTAAGAGGATCTGCCAAAAGAAAATGCAATTATAGCCACGCTTTGATCTGGAGCGTAACACCATGTTTAACTGACGCTCTGTGTTTAGCCAGTAGTCACGGCATATAAAATGATATTTTAAACACAGCCGCCTATCTCAGTTGGTGCGTGTACTGTATTGAGGTGCTGTACAGAATGTAAGCCTATTTCTAAATATGTAAATATGGGTCGCTTTTTGTGTCAAGGCAGATGTTTGGTTATTATTCTTGGTGTAATTGAAACCGATCGAAAGCAGAAGGCTTTGGAAAAAACACAAAATGATCCTCGTGCAGCTAGAAAGCGGTGACACAAAATCTCTTTGTGTCCTTGTGATAATGCATCTCGTTACACGTCGTGCTTTTTGTTCTCTCTGTGGCAATTTGACGTCGATGCATGGGATGGATATGGAGAGTTGGGCCACTTTTCAGCAGGCTCAATGAGTCACTGAAGTGCAGGGAAGCAAACTGCCGACTAGTGACGGCAGAACACAAGCGCGGCTAGCACATCAGGCCGATGTACACCGCAACGTTGGCAACTGCGGGGTGTCCTGTCTGCCTAAGCCGGCTTACGAGGCTTCTCTTCACTTGCAATGAGTAGCTTCTTCGGATATTGCGGCTTTGTCACCGAGTGGCTCCATGCCGTTCCCTGGCTCAGGTCTCATGCTGCCAAATCAGCCAGTCTGAAAGCATGATCCCTGATCAAGGAAAGGCCCCCAAGCAGCCCTACAGCAAAACCCACCAGCACCCCTTTCCCACCACCGTCTGTTTATCATTACACCAGAGTTCTCTCCCCCAGTTACATCTCATTGAAATGCAACTTTTGTGAGAGCCTCATCTAAATCTCTGTGAACTGCGGTCCCTCTCGAGTAACACACAAGTTCAACGTTTCGACTTCAGGTTTATGAAGTTCATTTATATATATATATATATATATATATATATAGTTATATATATATAGTTATATATATATATATATATATATATATATATATATATAGTTATATATATATAGTTATATATATATATATATATATATATATATATATATATATATATATATATGTATATATGTATATATTTATTTATTTTTTTACAGGGTTTGACAGCTGGAGAGATGTAGACCCGAGGTAAAGTCACTTTAACTGGGATGAATAATTATAAAAGCATTCGTGCCAAGTCCCCCAAAGACATTAAGATCTTCTAAAGATCTGCAACGTGGTAAAAATGTTAACATCATTGTAACTTCTGGGTTATTCTAGAATCATTCTTACTTTTAAATACTCATTTCAACTATAAATGAATAGATTAGCACTGTTACGAATGCTTGTGTTTGGCGATACTTGGCTCTAGGTTGCGTCTGTCAGGGCGATTTCAGATATGAACTTCGGGAAAAATGGGTCCGGGCATTTTCCTGAGTTTGACTTTCACATGAGAGGAATCAAAAAGGAAATAGTCAGAGTCAGACGCGTTCATACACCAACAGGAAAACCTCAGGAACATAAGATGGCATGCAGGAGGCAGGACATGATGATAATTCCGCTGAGGAGAGCGTGAGAGAAGTGTCGCTATGACTTTTCCAGAGATTCTCCTGCACTATTCTCACAAGGGCTCACTCTGACATTAGATGCAAATGGTGAAAATGGTAAACACTATATCTGTCTTTGCACCAGGAGCGTTGTAAATTGAGAACACACAGACTTTTAGCATAGACGACGATCAGCCAAATGTTGTGGCTGATCGATCCTAGGATTTGAGCTTGGTAGTGCGCTACATAGTTTGGCTTAGTTCAATATCCAATCTAAATTGAAAGATAGTGCTAATTTTAAAAAAAAAAGTCTTATTGTAGTAGTCATTGTGAAATGAAAGCGTTGACGTTCACATTCCCCGTCTCCATACTGGCCCTGAAGTTGTTAATTTCTAACAACACTATACATTGTAAGAATTGGAGGCCAGCCCTTGTTCTCAATGAGAAAAAAATTTGCAATCTTAAGTTCAAATCAAAGCTAAAAGGAGGCTTTAGTTAGCCCAATGAAACGACCTATATGTACCAGTATTAATCTCATAATCATCTTGCACAAAGGAAGCAATTAGAGCGTAAGTGCCGGAGTTTATTTTGTTCTGAAATGATCGTTACACATTTAGATTCCGTAAGCAGAGATGTCTTGTTTATCAATTTATGCATTTATTCATTTTGCCCGAATCACACTTTGCAGAGCATTAGCAAACTATGATTAAGAAGTCACTCCAAAAAATATGCATTCAAAAGCCTGGCTAAACTAAAAAGAAAAAAAGAGGATGAATTCAAGTATTAGCAGAATGAATTAAATTGGTCTGCAGTGCCCATTGAGTCCTATAGTTCGATCCAGCTCTCCCTCTTCTCTCAACAAGAAGGAATTATTCAGATGCTCATCCCAGGGCAGGGCAAACGAAAATGAACAAGTGAACGAGATTGAATTAGTTAAACAACAACATTCTCCAAAGACAAGACAATGGGCAAACTTCTGAAGGCAAATGAAATAATGCAGCATAAAATCCCAAAACCCCAAATTTAAGTTACGGTATCAGTCATGTCTGGGAATATCTGGCCATCTATGTGTAGGAAGCCAGGCTCAGCTGCTCCTACATTACAAATCTTGAGTTATCGGTTGTAATTGCATCATGTGATATTTTGCCATGAAGTTAGAACTTCATGAATCCACTGTTCTTTTGACTTTGAATAATAACAAATTTGCAAAATGTAAAGACAGGAATTAAACATTAAACAAGTTCCCATACACAAAACACTGCAGCCGCTGTTGGTGCAGCGGTTTCTCCCTGTATGACTGTACGAATCTTGAGGACATCACAATCTAACATTTTGAAGGTAATTATAACTAAACAATATGTCAATTAACCCTGTTTAGCGGTGCTACACCCGACTGACCCGACTGAGGCTCCATCAAGCGCAGGAGACACTATCCTATCTACCTGGTAGCTTTCATGTAACATACGCAGCCTGCACAGGTTAGAGTCAGACTTATTAAAAGTCCTGGACAACCACGGTGAAGTCACACAGGTCACAAATTATCCAGGCGGAGTAGCAGTCTTCTCAGGACTGTGTGTGTGTGTGTGTGTGTGTGTGTGTGCAACCTGTTTTGCAGCTGTCTGACTCAATTCTCAATTGTTAGCTCCATTACAAATGTTAGGGTGGAACACAATTGTTTTAGGAACGTGACATCAGATTTCTCTCCCATTTCCACTTCTGTTTGGATCGCTTATTTTTTTACCGCATCTCCTTTGCTTGGCACAGAGATAAAGCAACGTCTTTTCCAAATGCAGGGAGTGCTACTGTCTGCACCGTCCATAAGTCAGAGGGAAGTGATAGTTGCGGTTAGTGAGTGTACAAAGACATGGACTATGAAGGAGGAGAATGGGCTTCACATCACGATTCCCATGCGTCGTTAGGGTTTGGCAACAAAAGCACTTTGGTTAAAAGTCGGGAAGAGTGTTTGTCTAACATTAGTGAAGTTAACATTGTGTCTCCTGCTCGAGGGCACAGCGGAGTTCTTCTCTATTAAGCAAAAATCAGACAAGAGGATCTTACTGCAATCAAATGCTGAGTGCTTAAACATAACCATAAAAATGTCAAGTCAAGTTTATATACAAAGCATATTCAAAACAACTGGAGTTGACGAAAGTGCTGCACAATAAATAACAACAAAGATAAGTAAAAAAAATAAAATACAATGAGATACGATTGAATATAATAGAATATAATGATACCAGAGAATTACTAAAACTGATCATGTGCTGGCTGCTAAATGAACATATTTCATATTGAAGTGCAGATATTATACTGAAAAGAAATGAAATACATTGCCAAGGGAAATTTTGAAATAAAACAATTTGAAATTTACCAGATACACTGATTAACATTTCCGCCTTAATCTAGCAGTATTGTATTTGCTCCGGAAAGATTTTAATTATGAGGAGACACGGTTGTGTTACGAAGCCAAGTCTTCCACACACCCACTTCTTGGGAAATAGGCCCAACCCCATACATACATTACACGTTGTTCGATCCCATACTCCCTGTTGAATGAGTGACATAGATGTCATACATCGGAAAACATTTTTCAAATTGGTTATCTGCACCAGTATTGGCAGGAAACTTCCACTGCAACCCCTTTCCTCACAGCCTACCCCCTCCCCGCTCTTCCACTCCCTCTCTCGCATATCCTGTTTCGACGAGCCAGGGTCTGCACAGCCGTTGATCAAAGGGTGGAGTTAAAGCAAGCGGCCATCATAAAACTTATGGGAAATTTTTCTCAGGTAAGAATGAAGGAATCCATTTGGTTTCACCTGGCTCGTCTCTCCAGTGTCTCCGCCACTGGGTCAAATACACAGTAAATAGGAAAGGCTATTTTAACAGGTCTCCGTAGAGGCGACTGTTCAAACACTGAAAACATGATTAACACGTTTCCCTTAGTTCGGGTGGTGCATCAATGGAGGCGTTTGCGTCCTCCATAATTCTGAGTGGATCTTTTTAAGTGGAAGTGAAGCATCCACCGCAGGCACAAGATTTGCCATTGATGATTATAAACAAAGGAGGGCATATAGCGATAGAGGCAGAGTGGAAATAGCAAGAAGAAACGGGAAATCGCTTCTGTTGATTTACTTTTGCAGTGTAGCGGGTGTGAGCACTTGTGATGACAGAGACGCAGCACTCCGCTGCACCATTAAGAAGATGAACACAAAACAGTTCTTCGTAATATTCTTAGCATTTAGGTTTAAGCTCCTCCTGCGTGTTCTGCGGCGACCCCCCCGGAACTGCGAGTCGGTCTAAAGCAAAGAGGAGTTCATCTCATTTCAACTATTGTGATCACAACAGGCGCGTCGTGTTTTGTGAAGGCAGCAAATAGCCTTGTTTTTTATGAAGGGGAATTACAACAGCGCTCCCTCACAAGAGAGCATTTACGGAGACAAAATGAGCAACAGAGTGATGGAGTAATACTGCTTCACAACACTGAGGATTATGATTTATTTTTTTTTATACAATAAGCAGTGGCTCCCATGCTGCTCTCTCCGTTCATTCCACGCACTGACGAATTACCTCTTACCTGACCTTCACGCAGGCACGAACAACACTCATTACAAGGTCAATCGCGTTCGACCTCAAATCTCATATTCTAGTCGAGCATCAAAGAACAGGACGGGCCCCGACTGGTTCTCCTCCCGCTGATTTACTGAAACCTCTGCGCAGTTCGCACAGGAAGAGGAGAAGCTCCCGTCAGCAGGTTTACTTCATTTGCATTAGAGGAGCTGAAGTTGATGATTAATCAAATTTCACTATTGTGACTTTTCTCGCATGCGAGGCATCGCCGTGTGATCCATCCTAAAGAAGTGATTCAGTTAAAACTTGATTCCCGCTGCAAAATTCACCGTCCTCGAGTCGTCTGGTGGGGTTTGAATTGTCCACTCCATCTACCAGAGACTATAGTTAACAGACTATATGTAACAGACGACAGTACAGTACAGTAGAGCACGCCAACACCTCTGTGTATGTATCTCAGTGTAAAACTGGAGAAATTCAAACTATTCAAAAGCCCTGTAAAGTTTAATTTACATTTCATTTTTTTTTTTAACAACCAATCATATTATATTAATTTGAGAGACATATATTAAGGAATCTCATCTGCACACATGCGGCTTAATGGGACAAAACTCAGACGCTGAGGGGATGGCTTTTTATGTATTTCAATATTGGTATTAATTGAAGCTGCAGGAGCAATCTAGTAATGAGATGACCCTTTATCTTTGACTCCCATCAGTAACACAATGGCACTCGAGGCGGAATATTGCAGGAACTCTTCATAATTACATCCTTCCTCAGTTACAAGCCAAGTCATGGCTGTGAAGCTTTTCCTATTTCTACCCTCGAGTCACTAATGAAAAAGAAAGAGAAAAAAAAAATTCAGCTGTGGGAGATTTGTCCAGAAATTGGCCGTTTTTGTATAGCGGGTGTGCGAAAGCCCCGCGCTGCTTGAAAGGGAGTTTTGATAGGAAAAGCTTACTCCTCTGTAAGAATATTCTCACGGGATTAAGGGTCTGACTGCGAGGAATCTCCTGCCTTGTGGCTCTCATGAGACCAGCCTGCGAGCTTTTATGACAACCTCAATCAGCTCGCTGCCAGTCAGGAGGAGAGGCACCAGTTCAAAATGAGGAACTCCGCTTCAGAATCAATGTGAAGCGCTTTAGAAGGGACACTTTAAAAATGTTGTCAATGTTGCTTTGATAGCTGTAATATGCAGGATACACCGCTACAAATATGATGCGTTCAATGCCCATCAAATTTTAATGACACAAAAGCAGAGCATCCGTTTGTAAAACTGTTTTCTGTCAATGATATGCCCGAGGCACGTGATTAAAAATTCAGTGTGGAAATGTGTAAACGCTTGAGATGCAGGCGGTATATGTAATTGGAGCAATATCCCTCCGCCTTGACAAAGGGGAAAACGTCTTGAAAGCTTTACATTGTTTACAAAATGCATGAGGTGAAAACACCCAAACGGTTGTGCAAGACAAAATAAAAGCTTTGTGCGAAACCTACTCCGAAGGGAAACTCAGGTGGCTCTTTGACGTACTGCACATGCACGGATCAGCCACAACTTTCAAACCACTGACAGGAGGAGAGGATAACGTCGATTAACTCGTTACAACGCAATGTTCTGCTAGGAAACCTCGGGTCCTCGCCTTGTTACCGTGCCATAGAGAGCAGCTCAGGTTTACGTGGTTGGAGTCAAAAATACACTCTGAGGCTCATCGGCCATCTCAATGAAAGCCGGAGGAGAGTGATACTCATCAACCGGTATCGCTCTCCCGATCTTGAGATTGAAACCGTGGCTCAATTTCTCCATTTTAATTCACAGTAACATTTTTGTAGTTGACGGTGGTAATCCTGCAATGTGACATCGCTGAGTGGCGTGCCGCAGAGCACCGAGAGCAGCGCGGCGGCGGCGGCGGCAGCAGCAGTTCCCCTTGTATGAATCGTGCGCTTATTTACCTTTAACGCTCTCGATGTGCGGCAGGAAGAACTCCCAGGCGGACGGGGACGACACGGCTGTTGTCAAACTGCCCACAGTGGCAGAGCCCATGGGACAAATCACCTGGCAGCCTCCATCGCTATGATTACATTCAAAGAATACAGTTTTGCAGACACGGTTTATATCTCTCAATCAGTAGAAAAAATAACTAGTGTGAATGTCGAATCACTGAGTGTTGCAAATACTGAGAAATTACTGTGGTCGGGATTTGAATTAGCAACAATGTAAAGTGTTTACTCCACATACCATAACACTGTCATTTGTATCTTAGCTAATGGAACGATTACTGCAATTATCGTCCCACAAACTCGTGTAATTGTTATTTATCCACTGAGCAAAACTGTTTAGGTCATTCAGAGAAAAAAGATATGAGGCTTGTGGTAAAACACTGTAATGTATTATTATAAATTACATCGTTAGACAATTAGCTATTCGAGAGAAAGGATTTAGCGAATGAAATGTGAGCAAGCAGAAACATTCACCTAAGGAAACACCTGTACACACGTTTATTGCAACAATAATGCAGATATGGTATGTAGAGTTGCAACAGTTAATCGATTAATAGATTCATAATTGATAACTAAATTAATCCCAAACTATTTTGATTATCAATTAATTAGTTCAAGTAGTTTTTATGAAAATAAATTGTCAAAATTCTGATTTCAGCCTCTTAAATGTGAATATTTCCCGGTTTCTTTGCTCCTCTATGACAGTGAACTGAATATCTTTTGTGTGTGGACAAAACGAAACGACCTCTTGGGGTTTGGGAAACACGGTCGACATTTTTCAACATTTTATGACATTTTATGGACCAAACACCTAACCGATTAATTGAGAAAATAATCAACAGACAAATCGATTCTGAAAGTTGCAGTTAGTTGCAGCCCTAAAGGTATGAGGGTGTGTGGGGCTAACGTGGCGTGGATTAATTGTATCGGTGAAAAAAAAGAGGCCAGCACCAGGCCGGCTGGTCACTGAATAAGACCTTGCTACTTGCACATTTCCTGGATTAAGTTGTCTGGATTATACTGTACAATCGCAACAATTTAATGAATGGTTTTTAGTGGGGATGAAGTCAGCTGGAACAGCTGGATGAAAGAGAAGTGGGAACTGTGTCTGCTGCACTGTAAAACATCACACAGGAATTCATTCAACTTGACATTTCCACAGACCACTTTTTACAGAATATATTTCCTTGATTTGAATGTTGAATTGTTATGAAATGTGATCTGTACAGCATTGTTTGACAGCGACTGACCGGCGTTAACAGGGAGAGGCACAGCACACGGTCTTTGTATTCACTCTGGAACAAACTGTCTCCGACAATGTTTGTAGATGAACAGTTATCGATTCAAGTTAGACCCTTAAGTTTATTGAACTCCTCTCGAGTTCAGGTTTGTTTCTTTGATTTTTTTTAGGCAGCGGGGAAGCGTGAACGAGCAAAGGCGGGGGGCCGTTCCTCAGGTAAGCACCTTTTACAGGCAGATGGGACGTCCCATCACTGGGATTGGAGCAGATGGTCATGGTCTGATGATATTCATTAGCCTTGTTTATGATGTGCTCAGGTCCGCAGGTGGCGCGAGATTTCAAAATAATTCTCATTTCCATCAAAATGGGATTGCAAACCCTCAACGACATTTTGATGCATTTCCTAACTTAAATCATTTGCCTCTTTATCTGCTGGTTGTAACAGATGCACGACGGTTAACGACACTTAATTGGAGAGGTTTTCTTTTGCCTTCTGTCCGTGTGTGTGTGTGTGTTTCTGTGCCCCTACAACTTTTCTTAAGAGTGACTCATGTTCATAAATTGCCCTGGTTTAATGGGCAGCTGTGTTCGGATGAAACATTGTGTGAAATCAGGTCCGGCTGCCCTTTGGTCTTACCGTTTAATTTACATCTCATTTTTAGTGCAGTGTTGGGCAGTCGACTCGGTGTGTGGGTGGTGGTAAAGGTTAAATGTGGTGCACGCTGCTTCGGCTTTTGTAAAATGATGTTCCCATTAATAGAAAAAATTGGTTTCAACACAGATTTTTACACAGATTACAACTGGTGTGATCGCGTGTGTGTGTGTGACTCAGTCAGTGGGAGGTGATGGTACTGAGATTCCTTGGTCAATCAGCTGATGTGAAGCTACTGCACTTCAAACTCAGGTGTTTAAAATACAAGTGATATGCTGCGCGTAGACTTTTGACCACCAAATCACAGCTTCATCGCCGCCAATGCTTCATAAAAACACAAACATAAACAGAGGCCAATGATCAAAACTGCATTGTGATCACAGAGAGAGGGTTTGGGGAAACGGAAAGTTTGCCGCTTCACATTTCTGCTCCCATTTTATGCCTGAAAAGTTTTCCGAAACCCCCTCACATGACAATGTGAGACTGACATTTCAGACCAAGTTTCGAGAGCATCTCTGAAAACATATTTTTGAGGTGTGCAAAAAAAAAAGAAAAAGAAATGTCTTGTGCTTAGTGCAGGTGGAAGGCCAACGCAGAGAGAGGGAAACGATGGGATAGTAAATTTAGCAGGCTAATGTTGTGCACATGGCCTTTGTAGCACATTTCCATGCAAAGCTCAGTAGAGGAAAGGTTTTGCTGTGAGAGTATAGTGGAGGGAGATGAAAGGATACACCACTGATGGCTGCATCGAGATCTTTTTCAATCCAGCGTGAGAATAAGGAGGAATGCAAATGAAGGAAGTCTTAATAAACGGGTGCTCTGAGATGAAACGGAGACTTTTCGAAAAAACTCAGACTCAAGGTAGGGACACCACGACAAAGGCTGCTGCTGTGTCTGCTCCCGTCGCCTACGTCTGGCTGCGTCAGGCAAACAGAATTGTACACACAACGCTATGCGCCTGCAGGAGAAGAAATGACACTCCGTGCCAGCGGGGGGGGGGGGGCTCCAAACAGTCATGTGGACCAAGACTGACAGATAGATGAGGGTGAACTGGCCAAGAGCCGACCTCTTTAAATAGTCTAGTCTTCCCCTCCTTTGCTTTCTTTCGTACTTCCGTTTTCTCTTCTCACGCTCTGAATGGCTAAATCTGAACAGCCAATCGGAGTGATCTTTTTTCATAAACCGACTCCGATGCAACACGTTCAATCCGCAGATAGGAAGCTTGTTGGCGAGTGTAGACGGACAGCCATTTAGACGGTGCGGCACACACAGATGCCACGACCTGGGACAATCGACACTGATCGACGTTCGGACGAGTTCAGGCGGCCGCCCGACCGTTGCTTTTGTGTTTACCACCACTTATGCACATGGCAGGAAAAAAACGGTCTCATTTTTTCATATGTATCAAATCAAAGCGGTGCATGCAAACACATTCTCTGACTTCGACAATAAATGATTTTCTGCTGGACAAGTCACTGGTCAGTTATAACCGATATAACCGAGAGTCTTTCCGCAACGCTTATTTTTAGGCTCTGTGCATAACAATTATTGAGCATATTCTGGCCCCCAAGATGAAGGAATATGTCGTTGTTTCCCTCGGACTCCCTTTACAAAACAGCTCCATCATTAATGACATCAGCAACAACTGGCAGTGCTGGGGTGTGTTTACCTATTTGCAGCGGAGAAAACTGGTATGGGGTCTAGATATCGTCTAACTGGCAGAACAAATGCATTCATCTATTGTGATTGATTTGCTTTGTCATGAAGCAAAGGAAAAATTGCACTGTAAATTATTCAGTGCCATTTGATGAAATGTGAAATCCTGGCACCCTCGCTCCTTTGAGCTCATTTCTCAGGAACAACAGAGGCTCACTGCGGCAGTGATTTCTGATTTCAGCTTTGATGGTGCAACGGTGCAGTGACGTTGCAAATAAATGCACCCGAAATGAAATGAAAATGTTGCTTGAACGTATCACTGCACATATGAGTTCATTTTTTTTTTTTTTTCTTGCAGTCACAGGGCCTGGGGCAGGACCAGGTCCCGGGGCTTCAGTCCCGTAAGCTCCCTGAATAATCCTGGCGGAGCCGTGATCCCGCTCATTAAGGAAAACCTTTATTGATTTCTCAATCTTCTGAAAATCGTTGCCCCTCAGCTGATTTCGTGCGGCTGAAAGTTCCCACGTAATTTAGATGAGCGGTCGACAACTTAATTATTCCATCCCCCAGACGGCCGCAGGCAACCGCACATAAGATAATATTATTGCAGCCACAAAATTAAGAAATATGAATGAAACGAGAACCGAAATAAGGAAATGCTTAGTCACTAAAACAAACACATTTCTGTAATCATGATTCTCGCTGCACTCCTAATATTGTACACAGTCTCTAATGCATTGTTGAAAGAATGTAGGAATATTACTTTTTTCCCCCCTCTGAGATAAAGAATGCTCACTTTCTTGAAATAATTGAATCCCCTAGTCAAAAAAGAAAAGCTTTTTTGTTTTGTTTTGGGTTTCTTTCAGAAAAATGAGCTTTGATGTACATTACAACCCCAACTGGGACAAGCTCTCACTGGTATCTAAGAATAAAGCAGCTCTTTTACTGTTTGTAAAACTAGGCTGTAAAAAAAAAAGCTGCTGATAGGTTCTGATAGGTGAGTCCTAACAGTTTAAAGATCTGTACAGATGAATATGTTCATACATAAATATGCTCATCTCAGAGATGGTAAAATGAAAACCTGGGAGGGAAAATCTTACTTCCTCAGTTGTGCAGAGCTGACACCGGTTGAGCATCGTGTGTCGCTGTCTGATGTTTAAATGCAGAAGCATCTGGGAGCCACAAGGAATCCAATTTAAACGGCCTGTTTTAGCGGATATCAGCATTCTGAAGCTAACGGGACTGTGCAGTTTATGATCCTCCGGATTTCAAAAGACAAAATGGAAAAAGAAAAAAGAAAAACGCTACACTGCATTTATATTAAATATAAATATATTTATACTCACAATTTCCAAGCCTCCCAAAACAACTTCATTGTAGAGTAAAACGAACCACAAACAGAACATCACAAATCACCCTGTGCTGTGTACCACAGAGAGCTAATTGCTACCTTTTGATTTTGAGCAAAAAAGCCAAAGAACCACAGACCTTCACAACTCATTATCATCTCATCATGTATCCCGATGCACTGCTCTCCAGTTAATGGTAAGTGTGTAACCGGCTGTAAAAAAAAATGTTTTAAAAAAAGGGCAATTGCAGATGTTTAAAAGGAGATCGTCTTTAAAGAGTTAAATAATAGTCCCATTAACCGCAGCGTTACAGTGCTGCATTCTGTTCTCCGAGACACTGATGAAGGTCAGGCTTTAATGACTCCAGCTCCCCGTTTGAGCCCGGGACTCCCGGCTTAGCCACAGCTCCGGGAACTTGCTCACACAAAAGATTTCCCCCCACAATGCTGCTGGCCTAGATAGACACACAATGGGGTGGCTGTGCATAATTTAGAGCACATCTTCCGTACATTGACAAGTCCAAAATTGAAAGGGAGCTTGTCAGCCAAATTGAGTATTCAAACGTGTAATGTCCACAGTGATTTAACGTGAGGGGAAGTTAAATCAATATTTGCCCACGTGAACGCGATACTCAAGACTCGTGACATAAAGCCCGGAGCTGCTGCGTCGGCCGGGAACACGAGAGAGATGTGTGGCCCCGAGGAGCGTTCCCTCATTCAAAACAGACGATACCAAATACGCCCTCGTAACGCGACGCGTTTTATCCTACAACTTGTGTCGTTGGCTTTAACTCCGGAGGATTCCGATGACGACTGATTCCCTGGAGTTAAACAGACACTAGGTCACATTCACAGGTGGGAGATGTTAAGTCGGAGATTTCCTTTTTCTCCTCTTTGAAACGGTTCCGATTTCCAGCCAAGCGACAAACACATCAGCTTTTCTTTGCACTTGCGAGGGTGTCAAATCCTCGCACCTGGAGCCCCGGCCGCATCCATTTTGAACACACGCTCTTTCACGTGAAATTAATCAATCTCTTTATCACTCGGGCAGTGTCATTACCCAACCACAGAGTGAGAAATGAAAGTGCTAATCGCACAGCGAGTGGGGCTTTTGTGTGGGAAGGCCAGGTTTTCCTCCTTGGGAATGCATTTTCAATTGAATTTGTGAAGAATGTGAAGGATGAATTGTGATATTACCTCAAACTCCCTCTACGGTGGAACATCATATTTCAACGCAGCTTTGCAAAGGTGATTCACTCGCAGATGTGTTGTTTGTCTAAAAATACTCCATGGAAGCATATAAAAGTATTTGTAACATGTAAAAAAACAACAAGAAAAAACATCTATATATTCAGACAGTATTCACAGAAGAATAAGAGTCCTCTAATGCAGCACGGTGTTCATTAAAACCCTTTCAGACAGTTGTAACTGTGTGCACAGCAGAGCTTATACCACCACATGATTATTTACCGCGCGACAATGTCTCATTAACTGTTTCGCATTACCACGGCATACACATCATGATGGGAGCTGAGGATGGACAGTCTGTCAGAAAGGAGGCATTATTATGGTGACCGCTGTCATACTGGCTCCGACGGCTTAAATGTGTCCAATAGCAGCCCGGGGTTTAGACTTCCCCAACAATGTGTGTAGAAAAAGGGGAGGATTACTTAGAGTATTTCTCCCCTTTAATACGAAGCAGTAATGAGTGCCCGACTCTGGTGAGTGTATACGTTTGGATTGGTACATACACGGTCGTTATATTGGAGTGAACGTGCCTGCGGCAAATCTGCCTGTGTGAATCTTAAAGTTCCTCTCCTGGAATGAAATTGACTAAAAACTCATCTCTGTTCCGCAAGATAACATAAGTGTTTTTTTTTCTGTTTTTTTTTGTTTTTTTTCATAAATCCACGATTTATGAAAATGCAAATAAGTCCTTCCTTTATCCTCACCCGCGCCTCACCTGCAGCTCTGACTCTGCTCATAAAACACACAGACTATACTGCTTGTTCTCCGGTTTGGAGAAATTCGGGCGTGTATGTTTGAAACCAACTTTGAAGGTTTGAAGACGAATAGTGAATTGTACGTTTGTCGCCAACAAATCACTACATCAGCATGGTAATGTGTTTCATGTATCACTATCTAACAGTGTTAGAAATGTAGCGGCAAAAGAAGTGAGCGCTCGACCCGACAGCATTTTCAGACGGCGGATAACGTGTCGCTGCCGTTACAGAAATCTTCGTCCCGATCGCCAGATTTGACTCATATTGGTTCTTCAGTGGTTCTTTGGGGTGTTGGAGGTGCTATAGAGCACCCGTGATGTACATAGAACATTGAAGCTCAGGATGGTTCCCTCAGCGGTTCTTTGGGGTGGTTGAGGGACTAAATAGAGGTAATAAAACAATATGGAAGGCCCCACCCGCCAAATTTTGACATAGGAGAACACATGGATATCAAAATCAGTTTTTCTTCAGACCTACATTGTTAGACTGCAGTTCCACTACTATACTATACTCAGCAATGGCGTCGAAGGCTTATTCCACTCATGGAAAAAAAAGCATATGGTAGACATCTTAAAAGCTTCATTGTCAATGGAGGGCGGATTCAACGGCTTCAAGGAGGTATGATTTGTTAAACTCTCACATCTGAATGATGAACAAATTAACATTTCATAGAATACCATTAAAGCAATCCTGGAATAAAATGTACAAAACTAATGGTATAATTAAAATTGATAACTACTATAATTTTGATGAAAGAGACTTTGGACGATTAACACATCCGTGGTGAAGAGGAACGGTTGAACATGTGTACCTGCTTTCCATGAGAAATGATGCTCCTTGTGAAACACAATGTCGGACCGGACCGGCGTGGAAAAGAGAGACAAGAGGAGGAAGAGGCCGAGGTAGTTCCCAGCTCGCCGTGTCCAGGCAATGACCCCAAAGTCATCTTTCGGAGTCATAGTCCAGCCCATTTGCTTCCTCTCTTACTCCTGTGGGGGAGAACATTTAATTCATCAGTAACTCTGCCACAGAAAATGGTCAGACACGGCGGCTGGAGGAACAAGTGGATGAGACTGTGCGTTGTTCGGAAACTCTCAGGCTGAAAAAACAACATCTCACTTCAAACCTCCAGCCCAGAAACGTGACATTCAGTGTCACCTTCCAGAGTGCATCACACCGCCTCACACGCGAATGGTGTCGTAGTCCTTCATTCTTTTTTTTTTTCTCTTTGTTTTTAATCCAGCACACGAGTGTGATACCATGCCTGCCCCTTCTCCCACATAGACCAGAAATAATTAATAAGAGGCTTGAGCGTCCCAGCCTCCCAAGGTAGATGTGGAAACATGTATTGAAGGAAAGGAAGACTCAAAGCTCGGAGTAATACGGGGTATTAGTACCTTTTTATTGCAGCTCATTTATTCATATCTCCTCCTGCAGTGATTCATGTCCTAGGAGTGCTGGGGATTAGTCCTGGATTCACCAGGCCTCTAATTGTGTTGCACCAACAGCAAAATTAATGAATATGGAATTGAATTTGTAACACCTGATTCTTTGAGAGGCTGATGTTTGATGTTCGGGACTGCTGAGATTCATTTTCCAAAAAACAAATTTTGCTGCGCCGCGGCACTTATTGCGAGAGACGTGTTGTTATTGTCTTATCATCCCACAGAGTGCTGCCTCCAGTTTGTCGTACCGCAATCATGGAACTCCGAAACACTTTCTGACACAGCGGAACTTGTAACGGTAAGACTGTAATTCGGCATAAAATGAAATACATGAAACATGGAGCAGATACAAGAAGTGAGCAAACGTGGGAAAAGGTTTAAGCGAAATGGGTGAGGAATTCATCAAGAGTTTATTTGGGGATTTATTTCTCATTTTGAAGTCAGTGTCAGACTATGAAGAGATAGATGCATTCTAGAAAAGCAATGATGTTTAACCTACTAAACATGACACATCTACGCTATGACTACATGAGGATCTATTTTTAATGTGATTCTTTTTCTTTTCTTCTAACGTTGTAGATCACTGCAGCGCAGTGGGTTGGCCACATTTTGTGTTGATGAATAAGCAGCATATCTGATGGGAGATTAGGGGCGTTCAAGATGTGAGATTATTTACACATGGCGAGTGCTGCATTAGTAGTGCCTGATTTCATTCAGGGAAATTAGATTTTGACTTTGCTGCTTTAGCCGAGTTTTTTTTTTTGGGGGGGGGTGGGAATTCGGTTTTAATGAGAAAGAATTGCGAGGGTGGAGATGGCTCGGCGCCCAGAAGTGCGCCGCCAGATGCCCGCTATTTTTTTTAAAGGACTGTCCAATTTTATTCTAGGTTTGATGTGGTATCATATAGCCACGCGTGTTTTTGGTTTCCTCTTTATTTTTAAACACCGTCCAAACACAAAGGGTTTGGCATTTCAACATGTACAACTCTTGTTTGTGTGTCCTTCATACCGGTCTGCAGCATCGTGTGTCAATCCAAAGAATAACAAAAGCGTGAGGTGTCCCGTCTCTATTTTAAAGAACTCATCCACTTTCAATAGAATGTTTGCACCAGTTATATATATATATATATATATATATATATATATATATATATATATATATATATATATATATATATATATATATATATATTTATAAGGTGCCTTTGTCTTGCATTTTTTGTTGGCCAGAAAATCTTTTCTGTTCGGATGAATGAGCAGAGTAGTCTGGCACTTGCGCAGCCATATGCCAATTAGACACCTCTGGCTGCTGATTACTAGCCAACCTCCCGGGCTGCACTGCTCTGGAAGCCATACCTGACTGCACCCAGATTACATCCTCCCTCTAGCCAGTCTCATTTGACTATTCATGGGACGAGCAGCGCTCTCCATAGGCCGACCGGAACATGTCACAACTGATTGGAAAACACGCTCTTGAACGGAAACAAGCCACGAAGGCACGCGCCTGACCTAGAGGTGCACTTTTCCTTTGCGCAAGATGGGTTTGCAAAAAAAGAAAAAGACAAAGAAAAAAGGCACTTGAATGGTTACTTTTCCTGGAGCCTGTCAATTTAAAGAGTAAGTGATGAATGCGTTTACCACAACTCAGGCTTCCAGTCTGTGGCTCCCTGTAGATGAGGAATACAGTGCTATACTGAAAATCTTTTAAATGGGAAAGCTCTTAAAGCTGCTAAATATCTGGGTCAAAGGAATCTTGCCAGTGTCCCGGTGGCCACGGGAAACCTGGCCAACAGCAGCATGGCTCAGATGCTGCTGCGCATCCTATTAGATACTCCATGATCTGATGGAATGCAATCTGCCCCTCCGTCTCCTGCGGTCCTCGTCTGTGGCTCGCTCACCGGATTCGGGGAGCGAGGACCTTGCAGCTGTCATGAGGGAACAGATGAGCAACACTTCACAGCCTTTCCCTCTCACAGGTGGTCACAATAATTAATGCTTGATTAGATCTCTCCAAATGAATGTCAAAAGCTAATTCGCTGTGCCAAGGCTCGGGAACAAGACGAGAACAATCGCCAGGCGATCCCCGCATACTCTCTTCAAATATGCCAAACACCCAGTTCTGTCTGGAGTGGAAACAAAGGCCTTTGATCCCAGCCCGTTTACCAGAGATGCGGCCCTCTTCCCTGGATTTCCATGCAATTATGTTGCCAACCTGCTAAGTCTCCCTCCACATTCGCATCGCTTAAATTCCCGCCCGCATCCCCCCCGTGCTCCTCTTTGTGTGCTGCGTCCAGCACATTCAGCTTAACCCGGCTGCTGGTATGTTGTCCAAATTGTGCTGCATGTGATTGTATTTGTGTGTTTAAATTTGCCAAATCCAATCAATGACAAACAGGAAGATTTTTGCCGACGTTTTCATTGGCAGAGATGACCATGGCAGCATTGAAAGAATCAAAAATCGTTGTTGTTTTTTGTATCCCTTTGATCACAGGCTTGTGGGAGCAGACTGCATTGAACTGTCACAATACGGACTCACTGTACTTTTCAAAAACATTTCAGTCCGTCTTCATATTATTCCTGAATCTATTTTTTACACAATGTACCCTATTGTATTAAGAACGGCGACAGAAACAACGTACCCGTTTGACTGGCCGAACAGTCGGTGCCGGCTCCGAAACATAGTGTGCTGCTTTTATGATTTTCTAAAAGGTCGGGCCTCATGGGACTTTTCATCATGACCATAAAATAATTGGGTCGTGGAAAAGAAATTTGAATCAAATATCGGAGCACATATCAACAAGCGGTGCGCCCCGTATGTTGTGAGGCAGAATGTAATGCCGCGGATGTCCAGCTGGTGGCCGGACGTGCAGCGAGTTGGATGCACTTTGATGCAGGAAACCCATTTGCATCCCACTACACCAGCAGTGTTTTATTTGCCTTTACTGAGACCTTACCTATAGTTTGTTTTCTGTAAATAATAACCCAAAAAGTGTAACTGTCCCCATAAACAACTGCAAGCGCACTTTAATACATCATAGCCTTCACTGCACGATTTGCAATGTACACTGTACCTGAGTGAGATGACTGCCAGTCATCCCTTTGGGTGATCTGGTTGGTTGGTACAGCGGCAGATGCTTTTTTTGCTTGCTTTTTCTTTTTTTTTTCCACAGAAGACAGGAGCAGGGCAGAGGAGGCCTCCAAAGACTTTAAGTCTGACAGGGACGGTAAATCAGCTGCACCAGGTCTTCCGCCCGAAGCATCATGCAGTAGCTTAATCCTGTGTGAATCAAAGTGAAGAGGGCTGGGATTGTGTCACACCTCCGGCAGCACTGACTGGTATTAACTCCCTGCCGCCGTCTCAGTCAAGCACCTACCCACTGACGTGTGGTGTGGGGCGAGCACGGGAGTCAGCCTGGGATACAGGGTCTGAGGAAGACAAAGAGAAAGACACGATGAACATCAGCTGCAGAGTAAAATCGGACTCTTTATGTAACGACAAATCTCAAGATTATGCTTCTGTCACAATCGTGCATCGGTGTGTAGCTGCAGGTGGGCTTCATAAAGAAGCATGACCTGAAGGCAGTGTCCTTTCATTTTATATAACCTGAGCACACATTGGTCCAGATGTATGACTTTTCTGTGATTTATAATCCATTCATCTGCTCCGTCATATTCATTACACTATTCATCTCTGGGGGTAAGAGTTTGTGTGCATATAAATAAGGATTATCATGTTTTTTCGATTTGGACTTGCTTCAGACACAAAGGGGGAAAGGCAACGTCACTTCTGCGCGGTGTTGGCACAGCAACACTTGTTGTTCGTGAATTTTACATGTCTCTGCGAGGCCTTTCAGTGACGATCCGTCATTGCCTGGGACATATTCCGACAGCGATACCAAAGACAAGAGCCCGGTCCAAGAGTTGCAGCGCGGGGTTTTGTTCTCCTATGACATTCAGTGATTACCTGTCAACCCTCCAGCCAAGCCTATTGCGAGAGCCCTTCCAGAGAAAACACTGAGTCTATTAACACCTCCTTCCTTTGTCTCCCATCCACCCCCACCCGCGTCCTCAGTGGCCCCACTCCCTTATTGACCTCCATGGCTACCTACCACATAAAACCCCAGTAACCCAGACCTCATTTCCCGAGGCTATTAAGTCCTTTGCCTCGCCATCCCATTGTGGCTCATCTTTGGAGCAGCACTTCTCCTCCCACAGCTGGCAACTAAGTAAAAGCCAGCAAATAGGATAGAAGAAAGGGGGCTCCTGGTGGACAAAGAAAAATCAATTGGCAACATGCTATTCATTTAATCTTCATTCAATCTCAACTTTAGACTTTGATTACAGTCAAACTGCGTGTGGTACCGCTTCCTGTTTTTCTCGCCTCTTGTGGATTTCTGCATTTGTTTGATCATGCAGTAATTCTTGTTGTCTACTGAAAAGCACAGGCAGTTTTTAAGAAGTCAGATTAAATTGTTCATGCAGAGGCTGTATTGTAAGTTTTGGTAGGGATGCTAAACAAAAAAATTCTAATTCATCTCAACAGGCTGACAAATGTGTCATTGTAGGGACGCAACACAAAGAATGGCAACGTTGGTCACTTGGACAGTTCGTCCCTTTGGTCCACTTTTGTTTTGTTTCTTTCAGAACACTTGATGACAATATATTAGTAAACAAAATTAGGATTAACCGGGGTTTAGATTAGGTTGACTGGATTTACTGTAAAATAATGTTGCAATGGATGAAACTGTTTTGGCATCTTTACCCAACAACATAACTGACAATATAAATAGTTACATACAGTACACAATACAATGTGTTCACTAATTTACCATGCTTTAATGTACAGTACACAAAAGCCTTGATAAGGAGACAAACTTTGCTGCCTATCAGCCTGTTGGAAAGTGTAGCCAATGTGAATGTGCCTGCAACCTGTATTCTCTCAAATGGCCAGCAGGGGGCGACTTCCCTGGAAGGAAAAAGAAGTCTATTTCTATAGGAGTATTTGAGAAAGTAACACTAATTCTCATTTGATTTATAACTTCTGTAAACATTTCCCTAAGGGGTTTATGGTCTCAATCTCTACTTACAAGTCTTCTTCAATACAACGTGGATACAGCGTGATTGACAGCAGGTACCGTCCAATCGGTGCAGGTGCCTCTCAAACAGGCCCGCCCCCCAGCTCAGAACACCAAGATGGCGCTTGCCGAAATGCTAAACACTTCTCTTAAAAGGCTCAGAAAGACATCTGGAAGTTGATACAAACAATGTGACAAAATCTTAACTTTGCCCTACTTAGACGTTCGTTTTTTTTATGCTGAGCAAATGCTAATGTGAAAACTAACACTATGAATAACAAAAACAAAACACCAAAGCAAAGTGAAAATTGACATTTCACCGTGCGCCGCTTCTCGCATCATCCTGTGAGATCAAGACCGAGACGTTTTTAGCGATATCATTAAATGCCAGTTATTTATAACCTCTGATTAAATTGGCGGATGTTGAACTTGCCAGATTGGAATTCATAGTCAAGGCTTCTTTTTTCGTGAGTGGGCTTGGTAACCGCGTAGACTCAAACCTTCCTCTATATCACAATCCGGCTTCTTCCTCTGTACTTCGGCAGACAAACATCAAACTCAGCTCATCAGTAAAACAGGCCATATATTTTCGCAATGCCTCCAGAAATTGGAAATCCTGTTCCCAGACAGGTGAGATGTGGTGTGCGGGTGTGTATCTGAAAGAGAGGGAGGTATCTCTACTCCGCCAGCACCTCAAACAGTCTGGGAGCCCGAGCAGCTGTTCCCGCAGCCAGGGTTGTGAACTCAATCAGCTGCATGGTTATCGCCGCGGTGGCGAACATACTACGGCTCTTTTTTCGCCTGCTGTAGGTGCAGCGGTATGGCTACGTAGGCGAGCCGACGGGGTCACAGCAGCGATGACGGCATGAGAGAGCTTTAAGTCAGCAGTGCCCACCCAGCCTTCGCCACAAAAAAGATCAGTTAAATGATTCTATCCATGCACTCGTGCATATCTTTTTTCACAAAATCAGGGAATTGGCTTTAAATCTCTTAATCTCTACATTGTGTCATTTTTTTTTTCTCTTTGGTTTCTGCTATTGAATTAGCAGGCCTGGAAGCACACACTTCTTTAGAAGACTGCTGCATTGCAGTGATTAATTACAAAGCAAATGTGATCAGACAGGGTAAATTTGAAAGAGGCGGGGTGATAAAAAAAGAGATGTTTAAATATGGACGCGCTGCATCACTTAATCAAATTTCTTACACCAAATACTGTTACAGACAGGAAATCTCTACTACAGTCACACTTAAGTATATTTTTTAATCTGAGTCGCAATCTGCTAAATCCTAAATCTTCACAATAAGAATATTTCTTGGGCAAATGATTAAGATCTGAGGACAAGAAAAAAAAAAAGAAGAAAGAAAGCCTACAGCTGTGTTAATACACAAGCTGGTGTTGTATGCTGCTCAAACTCGTCTGACCCAGGATGAGAATCACCGCACCGCGTGATCGATTGTAGCTCAGCCTCACGTGTTAATCAAAAACAATCCGGTGTCGGTCAGAGGCGGGCGCGCTCTCGTCGTCAAGAGACCCTGATGTATGACGGAGAACACCTTGCATGCATCGAAGCGGATTCAGGCATAATCAAAAAGGTGCATAATTTCATTGTAAGATATTAATGCGCCATTTACCCCGCTCATGCAGTTCTCTGTTCAAAGTGATTCATTAGCCTTTGGAGGAAAAATGACCTTAATTGATGCGATGCCTGAAACAATGATACAGCACTGTGTTGTTCGCCAGATAATTATCACTGAATGTGTTTCTACACTATAAATAGTTCATTTAAAAAACATGAATGGGGATATCACAGAATGTTGAATGAGCGCAGAACAAAAGCTGTAAAACGAAATGCCTTTTTCTAATTGTTGGTGCAATTTGCAGAGGGGGAAGGGGGTGCATGGGATTTCCCCCTTTATATATATACAGTATATATCGATATATATATCCCTGGCCATAACCCCCCCCCCCCAAGTGATTAATGCTACTTCACCAATAGACCATATAAAATACCCAAAATAGAAGTTTTTAAACTAAGTCAAGCGCTGTAACGTGAACAGTCAATGGTGCGATCGAACGATAAAATCTGTAATTGGACCACCCACTGTCAGCGCTCGCGTTCCTGAGACAATACTGTGGATGATTTACCAATGATTGTGGTTCCGTTAGCCTGGATCAACGCACGGCTTCTCAGAATGTCACCAAGCACGAATATTTGGAAGGGGGACTTACTTCTTGCATGTTTTGTTTTGTTGTGCACGTGTGATGGTGGTCAGCCAGTCGTGTGCTGTCCGGTGCAGTGTGTTTTTTTCACAAATCATGATCATGCTCAAGAAAAAAGGATTTGGAGCGGAAACAGACACCAAAAAAATAAAACCATCTCGGCCTTCTGAAGCAGAGCCGGGAAATTATTCCACGAAAGACAGAATGAGAGCGATCGAGAGCTTGAAAGAGAAACAAACCCTTTCTGGATAATCGGATTTCTTTTTTGTGTGGCTGTTGCACGAGCGGCCTCCCAGCCCCTACCCCCCCTTCATTAAAATAGTTTATAATTGACGCAGCGCTGGCTGTAATCCTGGTCACTGTGTCTCCCCTTTTCTATTGATAAGAGCGTCTCGTGGGAACCAGGGGAAAGCAGGTGAGCGTGTCTGGCCGCTGAGGAGCCAGAGGGGATTGTCGCCCAGAGAGGGGGCTACATCAGCGTGAGCGAGCGATGGGGCGGTGTGACGGCATCAGGATTAATTTTGAGGAGGCCTGGCTGCTGACGCAGGCTGATAACATGGGTCAGCAGTTCCAGACACACCTGGACCCGGAAGCCACAAGTGCCCCGGCGGAAAATAATTGTCGATGTACCAAGAGCTGTGTGCATTTATCTCAGTGTGTGAGTGTGTGTGTGTGCGTCAGTGGGGAAAAAAAGAGGAGTTAATACCTGAATGTAGGAGATGACCAGAGATGGCTGAAAAAGTCAATTATACAGAGGTAAGAAATGTGGAGGCGAGGGGAACCATGGGTGAAATTAAAAGCCTGCGTGATGATGTTCTGTTCCTTTGTGAGAGTGGTCTAGGGTTGTGTAAAAAATGTCAAAATATCCCCGCATGCTGGAGAAAGAAGAGTTTGTGTGATGGGTGAAAAAAGAAAGATGGATTTGTTCAAATCAACAACGTTAACCATTAACAACAAGCATCGACTGGTTTTATTGAATGCGTCGGACAACAACAGGCGGATCTATTCACCGTCCGCCGCGCGCCGCAACCTGACGACAAGCGATGTACTGTGGCGCTCCGTATGACCCAAATTCCCATGAGCCAGTTCAAAGCAGGCTTTGCATATTAAATGTGCGCATTTTAGTCTTTAAAGCAGAATTGCATATTTTTAGATCAAGTCTCGCAGACGAGACATTGCAAAAGATTTCAAAACAGAAAGTCCGTCAACAAAGGCAGAGCAGGTCAATCAAGAGAAGTCAGGACACGCTGAAAACAAGGCGAACTAGGGCTCGAACAGAACTACCGACTCAATATTCAAATATTACTTTGCAGTTTCTCAGACAAAGCTTACGTTCATGAATAAAGAACTTGCATTTTTAGTGATCAAAAACATTAGTATTATTATTCTTATCTTTTCCCGTCTCACAGCTTTTAAATGTCAGAACATAAAGGTTCACTTTGTTCCCTGACCTTTCCAATCCCATCAACATTGTCAGAGGCACTAATAACCTCACACACGCAAAGCTATGTCACACTGCGCTATCTACATATTCAAAACAATGAGCCAGGCGCCACGTGATGAACTATCGTGTTGATTAATGTGCTAAGAGCCGATATGCATGTGCAACATTATCACTTCAAAAGCTGAGGGGTAGCAGAGATGGTTACGAGACGACACACACACACACACACACACACACACACACACACACACACACACACACACACACACACACACACACACACACACACACACACACACACACACACACACACACACACACACACACACACACACACACACACACACACACACTGAATCTAACGTCTGAAGCCCTCTTCCATCAAATGGGTAGAGTCTCTAACTCCATTGCGTCGGAGCTCAGAGTTCAGATTTTGGGGGATGAAGGGAAACAAGTTGGCGCTTTGTGCTTTAAGAAGGCACCAGCATTGTGCCGAGTGATAAGGGCTCAGGACAATGGAGAGGGAGCGAGAGGGGATACCGCAGTCTGCAGCCCATCTGGATTATCAGAGTGCAGCCATGGATAGAAAGGAGAGAAGAGAAGATGAGAGGAGGCAGGCCCGGGCATCTGTGACTGACAATTATGGTTCCATGTCGAGGAGAAGGCACTCAAACGGGTGACTTCCTGTATTGATTGATGGGTGTTCCAGGGATTAAACTTTAACCTTATATTGATCCAGTTCACTGCAAGTGTGGGTACAGTGGGGGTAGGGGTGTGGGGGTGGGGGGGGGGGGGGGTGGAGACACACTGGCCTCGAGAGCAGCTGTTTCTGAAAATGTAAATGTCGCATAAAACGCTGCGATGAGGGCCCCATTTGTCTGGTTTATATGCACTGGCAGACAGACAGCAGGCTCAAATTTAATAAGGAGAGATCTCGGGGTAAACTCTAGACGAAATTGTGGCTCAATAGTTACATCTATCCGTCAGGTGCTATGGCAGAGAAAAGAGGGAAAAAAAATATTTTGATTTACAAACAATGTCTGACCCAGATCTGACAGCGCGCACTGCAAAACGAGGCGGCGCTGAGGGCCCGCCAATGAGATAACCAATGTCACTCACGAGTGTTGGCGCAGGCTGATGGGCAGGAAATGGAGACGATAGAGACGCAATTTGTCACTCGCCACATGGATGTTTACGGAGAGCGTAGCATGAAAAGGGAGCAAGTACCTACTCTAGTATTGAGTGCGCACACAATGTTTGGCATCTGCAATTAGGCTGTTTACGGAGCCTGTGAGCATCTGAAAAGAAATATATACAAAAATATAAACCGTCTCCACCGCTCGCAGGCTTTAAAAAAATATGTGAAGATTATCCTGTGAATGATGGCGACGTGATGATGACAGGCGAGGGTGGCGCTCTGGAATTATGGCAACATATACGTTAAATCATTCATGCCCCCCTGCTCGGTGATCAGCGCTGCCGTGCCATACACTCACAGTTTAGCACACACCGCAGCAGAACACCTCATCTGCGAGAGGATGTGGATCGAGGACACGATTGTGCCGCCGCTATACGTGGCTTTATCTGTCTATTCTGTCTCCTCTCTCGCAACATAAAGTTTTAATGTTAAAGCCAATTTGCTTTAATCACCAATTTCCTCTGCAGCAAAAAAACCCCACAAAAAAGCAGGCGCACTGCACTATTCAGTACCAATCTATTTACTTACCTGTGAATCGCATGGCGACTTCTTTGCTGTGGACTGTACAGAAGTTAAAAAAAGATTTCACAAAGAAAGCTGGGGATATGCTATGAAGGGTTGTGCTCGGGTTTGACATTTAGCAATGCTAAACAGCTATCATTATCATTATCAAATCCATTCAGATTCATGTTTAAAACATGATGTATTTTGTTGGCATGGTAACATATAGATATTGCATATGCATTAAGACTATGAATGGCAACAGGAAGCTTTGTGTTTCACTTAACATTGTGCGTCAAAAAAAAAATCTTTAATTGTATCAAGTAACAATCACGAGCATTACAAGCCTAGGGCCCTTGACAGTTTGCAGTGACAAGGAGAGCAATGTGGCGCCTGTGTGATATATGATAAGTGATATATATATATATATACAGTATGATAAGAGTATGAACGGATATAATGTCACAGCTTTTGAAAAAAGACTTTTTGAAAAGTGTCATATTCATAAAGAAATATATAGGTGTTGGACGTGGTTCAGAAGAGCTGGGAAGTTGTTTTAGCTCGGTATTCAAGACCTTTTCAATCCGGGACCAGTCTCAATGTGCACAGTGCGAGGGTTTGACAGGGCGCTGTCAGCCCTTTTTTCTTTTGAAACTGGGAGACACACAAGCTGTTTCTATAATTTCAAAGTAAAGTGGTGTGAGGGGGGGAAAAAAAGTAGCTGCGGCCTTAGATTTAACAGAAAAAAAATGATCTTACTCAAAAGTAACTTAACTTGGTGGCTGGTTGAAAACAGCTATTCCGCGCAAATACCCTCTGAGATCGGGCATTGTGGGCGCACAAAAGGAAAAACTGGCATATTTTATATGTGGCCACGGCAAAAGTCAGACGCTCTGGTGTCACTATGAAGAAAATGACATTGTCGAGTGAATGAGAGTTATTTTCTTCCAACTGTGTTCACTATCAAGGTCCATTATCCCACTCAATAGCAGCAGTCATATTGAGTGTGTCATGATCCTCGCGCCCATAGTTTGAATATCAGTTGGATGGTGCGGCTGCAATGCTGCTCTGGTCACCAGCCTCAACTTCCTGTTGTTTGTTTTTTTACCTTGTACATACAATAACTATATTAACACAAAATATTTGTTTTAAACACCAAATGATGAAAAGACTGTTAACATCTGACAACGAAAAAAGGTCCCTTACTATTGATAACATCATTTTGTCATCAATTTTTTCTCAACATGAGGAAAGACTGAGTCCTAGTTAAAGAGCTGTGTGCTTAAATTAGTCTCGACATACTCATCAGTGATAAACAAAGAAATGATTTGATTTGCTGTAATACAGATACAAAACTGTGTGTTCCTCTAACAATGCTGCATATCAACATGGTTAAAACATGCACAGTGCTTTAATAGCTATACTGTTTTATCATAATGAATGCTTTTGGGTTTTGCTCTTGTGGTAGGCAGTTGCGACCATTGCAAACGACATTCCTGATCAAGATTAGTACGGTGGCCCCTGAGGACATACCAGAGAGAAAGCATTGAGGTATGATGTGCCTTCAAATCCAAGATGCTACAAATGCTCAACAACACACAAGGAGAACACCTGAAAAGAGAATTGCTGCACAGGGATGCTACATGGTCTTAGAACTGACGGCGGCGAACGCTGACTAGCAGGATATCTCCAGAGCTGGACTGCAAGCTGCTGAGTTGGCCCGATGTTGGTCATGAAGGCTGGTCTTCACACGCTTTCCAAACAGGCCTTATCTGGATAAACTGGCCTCACGTTACATAAACCTCAACGGATGCTTTTGTGTGGTGTTTAATCAGGAGCCACGGTCCTTCAGAACTGAAGAAGCCTCTTGGATGAGAGGATTCTTGAGACGTCCTCAAGAATCTACGACCGAGTCCAGTGGCTCCTGATTCGACACCCTTGTGGATAACTACGACCTGGAAGAATGAGAATCTCCACAGATCATCTTGCTTCGTTTAGTTAGCTACATGAAGCCTGACGGAGGAAAATAATTTTATAATTCTGCAGCTAATCCAAATCAGGTCCGTCGCCAGTCATGTTGGTGCTTTCTCTCTCGTGTGTAGCTCTGTTGTCGGGGCCACCGTTAGATTAAGGTTTAGAAAAGAGGACACAAAAAAATGGTCCAAATAAGGCCAGTCTTTTCCTTTCTCACTCTATACCCTGTGTTACAAAAATAGCACGTAATGTGTTTGCTGTAGAGGCTCTTGTTCAAAGCCAATAGGACACACAAAGATGGGTTTTCTTTCTTAGCCAGTTAATCCACCGCACTGCCAAGTGGGAGCATGAAACAGAAATAGAACACCGCAGAAAATCAAGCGTTTTCAGCGAGGAAACATGTAATAATGGCACATCGATACAGCCAGATTCATACTGGAAGAATGCTCAATTCAAAACCATTGTTATATCATGTACTGTATTTTCATTACATTAATAAGACCTTTATTTATATTTTTAATTTCGCTTCATAAGTATGTCAGTGTTGATTTAACAACTTACTGTGGTGTCATAGGAATGGAAACCTAAATCTTTTTGTGGCTCCTGGCTGCTTTCACTATTGCAGACCAGCATTTTAATAATTGATTATGTATTTGTAGCAGCTTAACCTTTATATACGATATCCTGCATCGCTAAGCCGCACCATCTCTAAATAGGTTCCATGCCTTGCCAAAGAATAACAATCTACAGATCTCTCTACAAAAGGGGGGGGCCTGCCACTGTGCTGTATGACTGCGACGCATCTAAAAAACAGAGAGAGGAATACATAATTAATTTGTATCAGAGTTACCCCACATGGGTCTGAAGCCGATCTAAATATGTTTCAATTACAATGAAAAGATTGAAAAGGATAGGCATCTGTGACAAAATGTCAACTTGAAACGTGTAACCTGCAATTACAGAATTGATCCTATAGGTTCTCTGGTGTCAGAGGGATCATTACACAGCCAGCCACACTAGGGCTTCCATGGGGGCTCAACATGGGTTCATTTGATTAGACGTGGAAACTGAATATAAGAAGGACCCTCTCTCTCAAGTGTCTGTCAAACTTAAACTAAAAAGGATCATATTATTTAACTGAGGTGGGGCATATAGGCCTTTCATATAGACATATACATCTAACGGCAGTCTCTCAGTGGCATATTAAAGAATTCAGACCATTGGTAATGGGATATCCTTTTCCTTATTACCAAATAAAAGTGCTTTATGTCTTTGTCTGTCAGATTATGGCAACAAAGGTATTTTAGCTGAGGTACCACCTGGCACCAATGCCAATCGTCACAATACAACTCATCGTGGTAGGGAGCCAAAAGGTAAATGGGAAAAACATACAGATTATACTGCTGTTGACATATATTCATGAACCGGGCAGTGTTTATGAAGCATCTAAGGACCCCTCTCAGGAATCGTGCCGAAAGTTAAAATAGGAACTGAAAACACTTCAACCTCAGACTTGGAAATAAGGAGCAACCTGCGGCACCAACAGCACAGCACGGCGTAGGACATGAATCTATAAAAACATGGAAACATTTTCATCTCCAGTTTGACTCTGACCAGGGCACCCCACCACTACATAAATCGTTCACAGCTACTGCTTTACTATACGACCCAGAATTGAAAAGCACTGTCTTGAGGTAACTATTGTTGCAGGAGAGGCTCCTCCTGCCAGTGAGAAAAGACAGTCAGTCGCAGCTGCAATAACTGTACCATGTTCAATAGCATCGCGACTCTGATCTCATGTCAATGATCCATGGAATCTTTTTGAACCCCCGAACATGAGAGGAGATTGGAGGATAATGCATGAGCTTTGAGGTGTGAGCACCAATAGGAACGGCCACTGCTGGCGCTGACTGTCTTCAGAGCCATGACACCATCGCACGAACAGCAACGGATGTTAAACTCAAAATTAAAGGGTACACAGTTTGTACCGGTTTGAACAAGTTGCTGGTACGAGACGAACCTCAGTGACGTCACCCCTTGGTTTGTGAACGGCATTTTGGATTTTGGCCAGCGCCATCTTGTTTTTTTTTAAAACCAGAAGATTAAAAAAGGTTGTTTGTCTACTTGTCCTACTATCATTTATAGTTGTTAGATGTAAGTGGCACAGTAATACAAAATTGAATTTTGCAATCAAAGAAATAGATTCCAATCGAAGAAGAAACATCATTTGTCAACAAATATGCATTAGGCGAACAGCCAGAGTTAGATCATAGATGGATTAAATTAGATAATCTAATGTAGGCCCCCTTCTGCGGTCTCATTTCTGCTCATGATAACCCATATCAGTTTCTGTATTTCTTAGCGTTATTCATAGTTAGTGTGCTTAATGGTGAATGAGTAATTTGCCTGACAACCAAAACTCTGCTCTGCTCACATTTTGGAGAGTATAATTAATATTTTCCGCATTAATAATGTTTAACTTCACCACCTGTGACCCATCCACCATTAATCAGAGTTAATTGTTGTGACCCAACCAGCCTGATCCGCTGGCTAACCACAGTGCCAGCGGATATGTAATCACTACAGACCATGTACAAGCTATGTTTACATAGCGTTAAAGGCTTTGATGGGAAAAAAATAAACCAATTATAGGACACATCTAAATGTAAGCTTTATGTCATATTCTCACACAAGCAGGGTAGCGCCTGGGGAGCTTGCGAGCAAGTAACATTATAAAGAAGCTGTTTTAATTCAATGACTCATAGAAACACACTAATTTAAATATGTCTGGACGTTACCTCAAACTCGGCTCTTAGGTTTCGGGGCCTACTCCGGGTTGACAAGCTGATGCGGTGCCCTCTGATGGTAGCTCTGTTTTTTGCGTAAACAGCACGACATATTTGCGAGGTCCTGCTAGTGAGCTTTGTTTGAGGAGATAAATGCTCCTGTATTATGCCCAGATTTGCAGCTAGGTACTACCAGCTCTCAGATCAGATTATAAATCAATGAATAAATAAATAAATAAAATATATTTAAAATCCCAGCAAACTTCTTTGTTCTCGTCTCATTTTTTTTTTTTGTCGTCCCGTGGGACAACAGGACGCCATTATTCTTAAGCCGAATCAACCCGGAGAATTACTGAGTACTGCATCTGAAGAAATAAAATGACTTGACTGACGTAAAGCCTCCTGTGAGGCTGATACCGCTCCAGCCCAGGAGAGGAGTTGAAAAGTTGCTAGGTGTGTTGTGTATAGGTTCTGACAGGGGCTGTGCATCAGCAGAGCGCTCTGTCTGACCTTCCCTGCTGTTGAGCCCATTACGCTTCAATTAACGACAGTGGCCTGCTGCGACCAGAAGGAGCAGCTGCTGGGCCCACATGGCGGTAATTCAATGAGACTCCCAGACAGGGCGACACAAAACTTGATCCACCAATCAGACACACCGATGCACAAGGGGATACAAATTTATTCTGCTGTACTGGGCCTTGAGACGCGCGGATCGGGAACCGTGACCCGGACGCCATGAGGACTGCACAGTTTGTTCGAGCTGGTCGGAAATATATGCTGAGAGCCGCCATATGGGTAATTTGATTTCGCGTGCAACAAAAAAAAAAATGTGATTAGTGCCTATGCTCACTGCTAATGGATACTCAACGCACTGCAGAGATTCTTTTCAGTTTTGATTTCATAATCATTAAAGTGGGTGATTACGCCACCGTGTTTAACTTTAACCTTAAACTGTCATAAAGGTTGTCAAAGTCAAATCCATACACGTCTGTGCACAGTTATATTAATGGATGATTCTCACCAATAACATCAGCTAATATAACAGTAAAGGGTGTAGCTGTTTCAAATGATTGAATTCAGTTTCATCCACAGTCTCCATTTTAAGGAATGTGTTGTGCGTTGTGACACAGCTCTGGCTTCACTGATTAGTCCTCTTTCTTCACAACACAAGCCTATAAAATTGGTACACTACACTTCTGCACAAGACGTGCACGTTAGTATTCGGAGCTGCATCTTGAGCTGCAGCAAAGATATGAGCAGCATTACATTCGAAGTAAATCTTCAAAAATGTTCAGATTTGGCAAGGTAGCCACATTAAGATTCCACATGGTCATAAACTGTGAGTCATTGCCAATCTGTTGCCCTTGGGATAATTCAGAGTGCAAGATTAGAGGGACCAAAGAGTGTGTGTGACAGAAGGGGTGGGCGATCTCGCTAAGAGATCTTAATATGATCTTTTGGAATAAAATCATGCTCCGCGATCTGAATCACTTTTTTTGTCACCATCTAGGCTATCCAAAAAAGAACAAGTGAGCCACAGAAAATAAAGTGAGGGTCGTATGTCAGCAAAAGACAAATAGAAATGAAATGAACTAAGAAAATAACTGAATAAATAAATGTCTTTGACTTGGACCAGCAGAGGTAGAGTGTACTTTCACTTTCACAAAATGTTTCGACAGATCGCTCGTGTCAACGCCTTTACTTGCCAAACATCTGTCACACTTGTGGCACGCAGCAGGTCCGAGTGTCTCTGCATGTGCTGCTGACAGACGGCAGTGAGAGACGGCCACGCTCCCTGCACCGGAGCGGCTTCAACACAGACAGAGACGCACACATCTCTCCTCAGTATGCTGTCTCTCTCCATTAGAAAATCTGTTGGTCCTAACGACTGCACGCGCAGTTTTCTGAACCAAGACTGTCTTGTATTAGAGTCATTACAGTATCCGCGTTCTCCAGTCCGTTGCTGAAACTTCCCCGCGATCTGATCGATTCCTCTGAAAATCAGATCATATGCCAAATTAAGATCGTCAGCCCTATGTGACAGAAGAACTAAATGAGGGGTGAGAACCAATAATCTTGGCAAGTATTCATTTCTAATAATTAACATAAAAAGACATGCATTTATCACACAGATATCAACTTGCAATGCAAACGAAATCACCTTGAAACTTTTGTGCTTATGATGCGTGAAGACGAGGTTTCCCACCTCCACTAACAATGTCCACGCCTTATCTGTGACTTCACCTGGAGTCTGCGGCGAGTGTAATTACGCCGGGACCCGCCAGCCCGGGACAGTGCTGTGGCCTGATTGGATCTCACCTTGACTTGAACTCGTCGACTCGGGGTGACTGCGGCGGCTCTCAACATCCCAACGAGGAACAATGCATTGCTTAATCAACTGATAAAAACTCCAGATAAAAGTGTCCTGATCCTATTAGAGCTACACATAACTCTTGTCTCTCTGCTGCCAGTTTTACTCTTGTTAAAGATGTAGCGCAGCATCCTATAGAGCCTGTGCGAGGGCTGGCCTCTGAATGAGCAACATTTTTGAACGTGGAGTCAGCAGAACTTGCTCGGAGGGCAGACCGACGCGGAGATGAAACTTTGTTAATCTTATCAGTGTCGTCTCGGATCTAGGTCACCCGAGAGAAATACGTCCACATAGATGAAATGGAAAGACTATTGGTTTTTAGATGTAGACGCTGCATTCAAAGCTAACCTGTTTTTCCCTTGTTGGTGCTTTTGTAGTTCTTTGTCCCTACATATTAAAAATGTTCACATAGAGCTATTGCAAAACCACCACAAGGCAAGAAGGTGCTTATTGCAAAAAACATTGTAAATTAAACATTTGTTATATATACTGTATATCTACACATCTACACACTTTATCTACATCACAAACACCCAGATCTTCATTAGAGCTTGTTGAAAAGCTTACAAAAAAAACTGGGTGTTTGCAAATTGGTTTGGAGTGCGAACGGTTTGAAAAAAAACTTCTTTCTATATTTTGCCCGATTCTTAAAAAAGGTAATTTAAAATGCCATTAACCCCTGACTGCTCCAAACTGTTTAGAGTTTTGTTGTAGCAATGAGTTTGTATTTCTTCAAAGATGTGATATTAAAGACTTGGAGATAATGCCCATTACATGTATTTAATTAAATGACTGGAACTAAAGAAAAGCAAATGACGTCGTCATTGTGAATGTTTCTGTCGTCAGCCGCCCGTGATCAGTTTGTCACTAGGAAGGCACGAAACAGACAATGAGTATCAGGAAAACAACATCATCACCGTTGCTAGATAGAAAACAGGTGATTGTGCTCCGGGGGACTTAACCAACACGTGACTCATCTGTCTGACAACTCCCGCTGCATTGCAGCCATTGGGACGCGTCTTTGTCTCTTTCAATCTTATAATTTACTCAGACACCTTCAGAGTCCTCAGACGGCTCCTTCTCAACTGTCACATTTGAATAAACAAATCTGAAAAGAGGAAATGGAGTCTTGGATCAACAGTCGCTAACCGACAACCACTGTACTGCATAATGCATTGCTCATAACAACAACGTGCCACAAAAGGCATGCGAGTAGGGGAGCTATGCTGTGAATTACATGGTAATTGGAAACTTGACATGTAGCACTGCTGTCAGTCAACACTGAAACACCGCTGGAATACAGAAAGTGCAGGATGTTAACAGACGGCAATAAAAATAGGTTTACACGTGGCCACGTTGTTTCATGTATTTGAATGCAACAAATCATCTTAATTTAGACTGTACCACTTTTTCTAGTCAAAGCTTTACAGATGTAGGGACAGACAAAAGAGAGTGAGATAAACACTGACAGTGATTTCTTTTTTCTTTTTTTTTTTAAAAAAAAGAAATAAGTACCACTTGTAAAAAGGGAATAAGGTTTAAAGAAGGACGAGGAACGTCTCTCCTGGTTTCCAACATTATTCTGTGAAAGGCCTGACTGCAGAATGCCCTCATGCGCTCCGTCTCCAGCAGGACCCCGGTGGCAGTGACCTACAAGAGATCAGCAGAACTCAAAGGACCTCAAAGAGAAATCCAAGCACAGAAGTGCCAAGGCAGATCCACTAGTCGAATCAAACGTCTTTAACATGGATTCTACAAAGCTAAAGCAACAATCTAGCACAAGTGCTTATGAAGGTTGCAAGTCGCATATATCAAATTTTGATGTTTCATCTTTCCAACGGTTTTCACAGAAAATTTGAAGCCTTGATTTCGTTGGCACAAAAGGAACTGCGTCACCTGTTGCGTAACCAAAAGATGGAAGGGAGCAGCGTTCGCCCGGTACCTCTCCACGGTGATGGAAATGGCAGACGGTGGAACAGAATTGACAAAAAAAAACTCAAGCTCGCAAGAGAAAAAGAATCCCGCTTGATGGAGGAACAAAAGCAGGCGAAGAAAGAGAGTGATGGAAAAAAAAAAAAGAGAGAGTGAACCTCGGACGGACATTCACTCCATGGAGAGCCCTTCAGAAATAACATGCAGTTTGACTTCTTTCTTCTAGATCAGTGAGTAACACAACCAGCCTACTTACAAATACTGCCGGGTGTTTAACTGAAGGTTATCTGTTCAAATTGGGATTTTTACAGTTGTTGTCTCCTTCCGGCAGTAGCCAGGCTGCTGGCATTGAGCCATGATACCAGCGCTGTCCCTAGTTAACGCTATAGGAGTCAGGAAACGAAGCAGGGGCCTCAGTGTACATCGTTTCTTCTTTTCTCTTCTCTCCAAAGTGGTGGTGACAACTTCCTCAGGAGCTCTGAAGAAAAGTGGTCCCACCGGCATCCTGCGACTGCAGCGTCTTTGCAACAGTGACCGAACAATAATACCACCGGGAACCACTAGGGGCACGAAAGTTGCCTATTTAACCTAATGAGTGATGACGTAGAGTCGTGAAAAGGATAGTCCAGACTGAATCAATACATCGCCTCATTGTTTCAACCCAGCTTCCATTTCACCACATATAATGTTTTTGGGGGGAAAGGGGCGTTTAAAAAATGATATGATGAATGATGAAAAAGGATTATACTTTCTGCTCTCGGTTAGTACAAAATGCAGCACACTGAAATTAGGGCTCTTTAAGATCTACAAAAAAAAGAAAAGAAAAAAGCCTGATCAACTATGGATCAGAAAAACACGGGGTGATCTGGGTATGATATTATGGAAATGATGGCGCCGTACACATAAACATGCAATTAAACTTGAGAGCAGCTGACATTCATTAAACATGAGCTTCTCTGAGAATAACTCTGTGCTACACGGTTCATGAATCCTGGATTAGCTGTTTAAGTTTTTTTTTGTGAATAATGTCCTTGAGCAGCCTTTTGAAAAAAAGACCTGGGGGAACAAGGAGTATTGATTGAATGATTTCTATACTGTTTGCATACACCGTGTTATATAGCGTTTTTATTTACATTGCAGCCGTAGAATAATCAAGTCTCTTGACCCGATTGCTTCAGCTCTCTCGGCTGTCCCGTTGAGTGTATGTCGGACCGTGCTGAGCTTCAGCCTGTGACCCTCGGTCCTCTTTGCTGACACAGTTGTCCATGTTTGGAATTGCGCTGTTTCGTCGCAATTCCAAACAGGTTAAATAGTTAAATAGACAGGTTAAATAGTTCTGCAGTTTGTGTAGCCTGTGACAGCAATTCCGGAGACGACTGTCTGGGAACTTTTTGAGCTCTGTCAGTGTTGGTGCTGATCTGAAATGATCTGAACAAACTCCCTTCACCCGTGACTACCTCGGGGCTACTTCACCGAAAAATTAAAAAAGGTACGAAATTTTGTACAATTTAAGTTTCTCATCATTTTCGAAACACACAAGATATTTCCGATCAATTCTGTTTGTGCACAAGTTACTATAGAACCCTGTTGCAGTTTTCTTCATCTACATCTTAGTTAGGATAATAACTAACTCCTAAAATATTAAATCCTTCTCTCAGCTCCAAAGTGGGTTATATTGAGAAATGTGCTGATAACACAGTCCCACTGAATACATGCACACTAATAAAGCTGGCAGAATGAAACCGACTACTAAGAAGATATAGCCACAAACGGTTTTCCATCCCAACCGTGTCATAATCAAATGTGGCACTTTTGATTGAAAATTCTCGGGGATGATAATGCGCACTGATAACACTTGAGAGAATATTTAACCTCTCACACTCAAGGTCTAATTGTTGCTCTTTCAATTTCTGGGTGGGAAGATGCCGCATGACATGTGGACTCGCAGTGTGAGCACTCTATCTCCTTTGTCGGGCGAGGCACTTATCTGATTGTGGCTCCCGGATAAGAGAGGCAGGAGAAAGGGGAACGCCGAAAGTGGGACTTTATTGAACACTCCGTCTCTGTGCAGAGCCATGGGCTGGCTCGCTTTGGGAAAGCAGAGGCCTCACCGTGGCCAAATCCAATCAAATGTTTTGACGGCTGACAGGTCCAATCAGTCAGCGGTTGGTTGCTGCTCACCTCTCGGGTTCAGCTTAAAAGGTAAGCTTGCTGGTTTAGGACGGTCACAGATGCAGAGGCAAAACGTTGTTGGAGGACAGGATGAAACAGCTCAGACAATGTTTCACTCACTCTGTCTCCAGCTTCGCTATCTGGATGGCATCCTATTTTATTGCATTACAAAAAATTGCACTCCATCATTCCAACAGGACAAGTTTCTTGTAATACAGCAAGTACAGGCACAAACATAATATTTTTTCATATATATATATATTTAAAGACCATTACTGCTGAATTCATATGGTAAAATCTCTCTTTCTAGCAATTCAAAGCAGCCTGTGAAGGGTCTTTCAAATATACCGGAACTGTTCCAGATAAATCCTGTACAGGCTTTTCATCAATGTCTTTGATTGATACAAAAAAACCAAACCCAAATACACGTTGAAATACAGTTCAGACCAGCAGGACAGTATTGGATCTTTACAGAGATACAGTAATTGCAGCTTGAGGTATGCAGCAGAGGTGCTCTCATGGCAATCCTTTCCGTCTGTATGGTTCGAGCTGCAACGCTAAGAACAGGATGTGCAATGGGATGGTGACGCATGCCACCCTTCAATGAGAGTGGAAATGCTCTCCAAAAATAAATGGGGAAATGGCAGTAAAACGAAAGGGCTTGAGCAATTTACAGCACAACGACATATTGAATTGTTAGGACAGTCACAGTCCTGCAAACTTTGTCTAGGGTGTCTAGGTGCATCTGTACAATAAAATCGTAATACTGACCTGCAACACAAGGTTTTGATAGAGAAAAGCAAGCTTGTGTGTGTTAGTGTGATCACATCCTGCTAAAGTTCACTGCCAACAGTTCCAAAAACAGATCAGTGTGTGAACAGCTCTCATTTCCAAATAGGTGGCAAAGGGGGAAGAGCATGACACTGCATTTGAGTCAGTTTATGTTTGGTTGAGGTGTAGAGTTAGGGGTGGAGGGATGCCGTAAGGGGGAGACTGACACTCGGGCGCGGGCTTCGGGGGATTAACTCCCTTTTTGAGTAGACAACTCCTGGCAGCGTCGAACCTGAGACACCTGAGCAGCGCAACGGCCGCCAGCTGCGGGTGGCGACCCAAAGGACCTCTGGTAGAACTCTGGAGGCAGTAGCCCAGAGCACGGGCTCTATTTCACTCCTTACTAAGCATGACCCACTTCTGAACTGAGACCCTGCCCCAGCGTGTGAGCTGGCCGAGCTCGGAGCCTGGCGGGACTGGAGGGGACGCCCAAAAGGCCTCATCAGGGTCCGCTGGTGGAACAACTTGAGGAATTTTGGATGAGTAGTGTGGGTTATCCCTAACCTCCCTAGTCAGACGGAGTTTGCCTGCATGTAGGTAAATGAGGCATATCATTCGCATAAGCAGATACAACATTTATTGTTCCCGGGCGACCAAGCTAGCCGAGGAGGATAGTAAGGAGTAAGTGATTGGAAATAGCGACCTGGGTAGAGGTTAGTTTGTCTCGCAACTTGTATGATCGAGTAACACTGAGCATCTTGCGAGCACTTACGTTTATTATAACAATATCATAGTCACTTTCTCATCAACTTCAACACACCATGCCTGGTAGTTGTCATATTGATAGTGAATGTCGTTCACGGTCAGGCTTGATAACGCCCCGATTGTTTTTGCATTTACATCAGATTGAGCACAGTAGGAGGGGTACATTTAGAATTCATGTAAGAATAATAAATTATTCAAACGACTATAAATAACTAAATAAATGCTGTGGTGGGATCACACACGCCGTAATGTCCGTCAACATGATACCCATGAGTACTCAGTAGTCATTTAACATTATTACACGTATTCAAATCTGGCCTTCATCTAAACTACACGCCTGCAAAAACTTCATGACTGTACAGTACAGTGGTGATGCAATATGTCCGCAGACACACTAAAATAGCACCTGCCACACCACTCGACAGTGTGTCTGTGGTAGTTCCGCTGCGGCAGGTGTCTCCAGGACCACGTTCACACATGCGTGCACAGAGACACACTCACAAGGTGAAAACCATACCAGCCACAATGTCGCGGCAGGTAACAAATAACACTGATGGCTCAGTTTGTTCATCAGGTGACATGCCGATGCCCCATCTGTCAGCAATAGTAAACCTTCAGATCAACGGGCAGACCAAGTGAGATTCGCGTACGATCTGTGGCTTCAACGTGACTGTCTGAATTTTCATTTCCCCCTGCTCGCCTGCGACGGTGAAGAAAGCTGGCGTATCCTCAGAGACAGTGGCACAAAGAACTCTAACGATTTGCTGCTACACTTCATCCACCTCTGAATGCAAGGTTTAAGACAGGAACTTGAAAGAGCTGTTACAAAATAGTTCACGGTGCATGCTCAAATGCAGCAAGTTCCAAACTGACACATTATATAACTTGTCTGATCAATGGTAAGCCTGGCTTCTGTACTTATTTTGTAATACCGTCAGAGGAAATAAACATAATTCCTTTACTGCACGGGGGGATAGACATAATTATTTCAGAGTACTAAATGGAAAATAGACAAAATGCAATGTAAAACTGGGAACAATTAGGATCAGCACAGTTTCAGCATTGGCTGAGAAACAAATGAAAATGAAAGAAATTCCATTAAAAAAATGAAACTTACAGCTAATGAACATGTAAACTAGCAGCACTCCGATGTGGCAAACATTTGCCTGGGCGGTTCTCATTGCCACCTGTCGCATCACTTATAGAAATGTAATCAACTCCTTTGGATCACTGAGTAATTACGGCATTATTTATATAACATTTTGCTTCTCTCATTAGAAACTGTATTAACAACGTCACAAGGTAAGTTTCTCTAAGTCTGATTGTGAAAAGTACAAAGCACCAGATGTGTCTACGGCTGAGGAATTTGTGTCGGTGGAAGACGTTTTGAGATCCTTACACAATTATTACAATTAATGAATTAATGTTCAGGTGAACTTGAAGTACTTTTTCCATATACTAAATTACCAGCAAAATAAGTGTCAAACAAGCATGCTCTAATTCAAAAGAGTTATTGTACATAATTAATCAGTGCTGGTGTGGTTCTGTTTGAGCAGTACCTCATTAAAAGTTTATATTATTTTTAGTATGTATGTATGTATATTATGTAAGTTTATTATATGTTTTGTGGATAGAGTCTTCATATTTTTTCTAAAATCAATTGCAGTGGAGCAGAAAATCAAAATGCTGTAATATGATAAATAAAACGCACTTGGAAATTGCACCTCCATAGTAGCCGAGATAAATATACTTTCTTACTTTGCACCACTTGGGAAGGGGCTATATCAGACTTCTGTTTTCATTATCTAACCGTTGTCACACTATTGTTGGTGGCAGCTATTCTTTTTGACTTTTGTTTTGTGTGTTTGTTTTTTTTCAAAGAAACCGTTACATTTTTAGTTTGCCTGGTAGTAATACAATCTATGTGAAAATGAATAAAATGCAGTGTCTGGTCAAACATGCTTTGAAATTGGCAGCAAAGTTAAACATTTTGGGGGGAATGTTACGGAGTAGAGAGTCAAACCAGCAGTGTATTCACCAGTCAAACGGTGTTCTCTCTACTTGATGTTGAACTGAGCAGTATGATAGACTTTGGATCCCATGTGAATGTATTACATGAAATGTAGCTTCTCCAATTGCCATGAAATTGATGATAACTTTTGCATGTGTTGTTTAAGTAATATCGGAGAACAACGAATACACTAAGAGTGTGTGTGGAGGCATCTTGGTGGAAGCAGGGAGCTCACACCAGGCACAGTGTGTACCTGTGTGTGTGTGTGTGAGAAGCACACATTTTAATTGCCATTGTTCGAGTAATAGATGCAAATGACGTTCTCACGACAAACCTCTTATTTGTTGTCTCCTGAGAGAGTTCTTTTTTTTTCCATCACACAAACAAGAATCTCCTTAGTGAATCTGCATCACACACCGTTCGCAGTGATATTTGCACAAATCATTGTACTGTATGTAGCAAGACATGACAGAGTTGATCATTTGCAACATGAGGTTAGACCCCCTTCATCTTTGATGATGTATAAATATTCTTGAGTTCTGTTTTCCCATCCTTTTTTTTTTTTTTTCTCAATTCTCCTAGTTAATAAATCAACAGCTTTTGCTGTTGATGAAAGCAGCAGCCAGGCGTTTGTTTTGGATGTGGGCTATGAGGCCATGGCTTGGAGGAGGTGTTTCCAACCGAGGTCACAAAGAACTCGCCTTCGGTGGAAGGTGTCTCGCAGCTTTACCATGAATGCAGAGTGTTTGTTTCTTTTTTTGTTATTCGTGTCCACAAGTTGGTGGTATCAACTCTGCAGATGGTAAAAATGTTACCAAGGACAAGAAAGGGAAAAAAAACGTATTCCATACTTGTTAGTCACCGTGTATGTGCAGTGTTCAATCTAACTTTGTACCAGAACTTCACACAGTAGCATATATGAAGAAACATTGTCATGGACGATGACATTGTAATTCAATTCAATTCAACTTTATTTGTATAGCGCCAATTCACAACATGAATTGTCGCAAGGCACTTTACATAGTGAGGGTCAAAATTACAATATTACAGGGAAAACCCAACAAATCCCACAATGAGCAAGCATTTGGCGACTGTGTAGAGAAAAAACTCCCTTTTAACAGAAAGAAATAATTGTAGATTATATTTTTACTAAGTTTATAATACTAATAGTCATTAGCAAATACCATCAACATTAGCAACATGGTGTAGAACACATTCAGCTGCAGTGTCTCCTTTTTTTACCCGGTGCCGAGCGTCACTGGTTAAAATAAAAAGAAATGGTCTCATCAGCTGCAACTAATAAACTTGATGCAAGGCCTACATTGAACTTGTCCGTTATTAGTTTGTGTCGCTGACACCACTGTACAACCCACGAATGTACTGTAGGTCAAAGACATCTTTACAGATTTTATATTTTGGAACAATGAACTCCAGCATTTGGGAAAAGAAGCACATGAAAAGACAAGGTGTGCTACGTTACTCCCATGTGTCAGATTCACGTGTTATTTAACATTCAAGCGATGTACATTAAGGATTGGGCTCGCTCCAGGCTCGGATTGGGAGAGGGGCCTAAGCTTGATCAGGACATGACTCATGACTCATAATGAATAACATATAAGCAGTAGATATATACATTTTGAGACTATAGTGGAATTATAGTGGTAAAGAGGGTGTCACAATGCTGGGCTCTGCACCGTGATGACTGTCAGCCGCCGGCCATCCGTCGGCCCAACCCTACTCTTTATATTAGTTAATTAAAATCCATATCTGTCACTTATGTACAATTAGATTATGCATGCCTGATTAGGCAATTCAAAGACATCACCTCGTCTATGGACTGGAAATCGCTTTAGTAACTAGATACCGAAGCTGAACTGATGGGACTGCAAAAGGATGATACAGAGCCAATGAAAGTCAATTACATTTTTTATGTGTTCAGATTTTAATAAAACATCTTGCCTACAGCTTATTGGAAAATTCCTTTGATGGAAGGGTAAGACTTGGGGGTAATACGTTTTCACTATTTGAGCATGTAAGATAACAAGAAAATTCAATGAAGGCCTGATTCATCTCGCTGCTGACCGTACTGTATATGAGACACTCAGTGTCCAGAGCTTGTGTGAGGGAGGAGAGTACAGAGTGACAACTAGATATTAGCAGAGAGATATGCTGTCATAGGTGAAAACATGTCACGTCTGCCGCAACAACAGCTCTATTTCACCGCAACGCATTAGCACTGTATAGTTTTGCTGAAACACTTTCCTGTTCCAAGAACAGAAATGTGACTATCACCATTTATCGTTTTAATTGGTCACAAACCCACACAGGGGTTTATTTTATTTTTATTTTCATTTTCAGGGTAATGAAAACAGACGAACAAAAAATAAATAATTCATGAGCATTGGAAAAAGATTTGCCCCAGGAGGGGAAAAAATGTATTTGAAAGGGAATCCTCAGGGCTCCACGTTTTCCATGAAAGAGTCTAATCCTCACTTTCCTGTATCATTTATAAAGGCTGGCCACGGGATTGTGCGGAGAGCAGACACAATAGCCTAGGACTTACTTTTATATGGAAATGTAAGTATTTTTTTTTCCAAGGGCAGTCTCGCATACTTTTGGACTACAACTAAACAATCCAACATCGAGCCCAAATCATTCACAACACAACAGCTACACACATGATTTGCCCAGTACAGCTCTTAAAAAGTCAAAATGACCTATAATAAGCCAAAATGACTGAAGCCAATTACTGTACGTGGCATCAAATCAATCGGGGCCACTTCTTCATTCCATGATGCTAATTTGTGACTGTCAATCATTTTCATAGAACCTACACGCTACAAGAATGAGATGTCCAACGCTAACTGGCACTATGTTGCTAAGACATTTACGATGAAGATAAGAGGAGACAAAATATATTTCAGAAATGCGGAGCAGGATTAATAGCTTAGGGACCAATACTCTGGCTTGACCCTCTCTAATCTATAACACGCCGGCAGACAGGAGCTGATAAGCCAGTGCTTTTAACTACAAAATATAAATGACCTATTCCAAACCCCCCGTCTCTGTTACAATCTCCAAGTAATAGAAAGTAAACCACTTCACAGTTTAAGCACCAACCAATCCAAAAAACCCTCCAGAGCCCAGGAGGTGATGTGGATAACCAAGAAGCACCATCATGCCCTGGCGCTCATGACTGTGCCACATTCGCGGAAGGAATGATTCCTATTCCGAGGCTCTGGCGCTTGGCCAGGGGGCGCTCAGCACCAGTAGACGTCACCAGACAGTGCCAGACATTATCCCATTGTTTGGACACACACAGCCCGTCCTAATTAGTTTTTTGTTGTTTTTTTAAAGTAGAGAAAACTGTATCTAGTGGCGCTGCAAACAAGGAGGAGGAAGCACGTCACGCAGCCTGCTGCAGCGTGTTGGAGAGAGATGAAATAACGAACTGCCGTGGAATTTTCTCCTGTGAACCGGCAGCTGTTTGAAACAGGCAACTGCAGCGGAGAGCAAGGGGCCATCACACTTAAGGCCGGCAAACACCGATCCTTGCGCCGCGGGTGTCGGGGCGCCGGGGTGAAATGTGATCGATAGCAACTGATCCTCACAGCAGATGATCCTCACATCATTAAAAAAAAAAAGACCACAACAGCAATACGTTTGAGCGGCCGTAAATAACAGCAGCAAGCTGTTCTGACACGACGCTCAGCGGATGGCGCGGTGACGGCCCGATTCCTCGCGAGTCTCGGCATCAGAGGAGGCGATCGCCTTGTTGTCCTTCATGCTGCACGTCTCCTGCCCCTTGACTGCATGTCACAGCAAACGGGATGATCACCGATCTGGCATCCATTTTCAAAACTGCCGGGATGTTTCGTTGCATTCAAAACATTAAAAGAAGTTAAATAGATACCGTTACCTGAAATTGTACCTGGGTTGTGTCTGTCGGTTCTGCTTGGCATTTAGGCAGGTGGCCAAGACATCAAACAGGCTGTTTATTCGTGTCAGTGTTTTTTTTCCGTGCCGCTAAATTTAACGTGCAGAAAAAAAAAGAAACAAATTCGACATCCACTCGTCACTGCGGACAGCTGATTAAAGTGTTCCGTGGCCTGGTTAAATTTACTCACGCTTTCATCTTTAAAGAACAGTAAGCCTTTTTTTTTAAATCCACAAGTCGGAAAAGTGTAGAGATGGAGCCGGATGCGATGGAAATACGATACATAAAAATGCTGAGTGAATGTGAGGCTCTTCACTTGTTAGAGTTAATGCTCTTCTGCTATTCACCACGTGCGGTGGGGCAGAGAGACAGAGAGAGACTGCAGAGAGAGAGACTGCAGGGGGAATAAGGGACGGAGAGAAAGATAGGGGGAACTCTTACATCAGTAGAGTACCAGCTTCTAAAGACCAAGGCCCTGGGCAACCAAAACCATCACACTAATGCACACACACACGCACGCACACACACACACACACACACACACACACACACACACACACACACACACACACACACACACACACACACACACACACACACACACACACACACACACACACACACACACACACACACACACACACACACACACACACACACACACACACACACACACACACCTTATTTAACACAGATATATATTCTGCAACTGTTAAAACTAAGGTGAGGTCTCATTGGCAATGCGCTCGCGTTAAATGAAATGTTCTTTCCAAAGTAAGAAAATGTGGCTGTTGAAAGGGATAACGTGTGGGCATCTGCGCGCTGGTGTGTTTGTCTGTCTGTCAGACGTGTGGATGGCAATTAAGTGTAAATTAGGTGTCGTGGACAACACGGCACCGTCGACGTGCACATCCCCGCCTATGCACGTAGGTCTGGTGAACAGGAAACCAACCAGGAAAAAAAGGTAAAGGACCTCATGTTGGAGAGAAGAGGAAGCGGATCGTCGTCTGGGTCTGATCATCATCAGCATCATATTATCACTATAATATTCAATCAAGTTACACATCAATCTTAGAAATCATAGCATTAATACACTGCAGCAGAACCGAGTCTATCACTATTCATGTAGGTGTTCATTTGGATTTTTGAGAATGCTTGTCGTGATTATTTTTTTTAAATAGCAGAGTAGTAAAAGAGTTTTTAGGCATTCAAGTAAAATTACTAATTTTCATTTCAAACGTGTACGGCCAGCCATAGTTTAAATTTTGTCATTGTCAACAAATCCACAAATTGGAATTTCATTGTTGTCCAATAAATATTAAGAACAAACCACTGAGACGCATATTTGCCTTCGGTGACATAATTCCATCTATGCCATGAACTGCTGTTTACTTTGAGTCAACTCCCCAAACACGGTCCTGTGCCAAAAAAACAGAGACCACTGAACACAATCATCCGCAAATGCACTATTTACTCCCTGTCCTTTGAGTAATGCCAGACTTGGAAAATAATAATTTAAAAATTAATATAACTACATATTCGGAGCCTATTTTTTAAAGTTTAATCATCAGCAGGAATAAACGGAATTGGGGCCGCGAGCCAGACAGACTGATATATAGCTGGTTTCTGTATTTCCATGGGATTTGGTGACAATAAGGAAAATACAGCCCTATAGTTGAAGGGATCTTATAGTTTCCGGAAATCATTATGAACCGCCAAAAGTTAAAAAAGAAAAAAAATACAGAGAAAACTGGTACAAAAAGAAATCGGCTAATCAAATTCATATGTCACTGTACATGTATGTACTGAACATGGTAGTATATCAGAACGACATTGTTATACATGGCTTGTGTATTAAATATCCAAATCCTATTAATAATGAAGGTAACCAATATCGCGTTCACTTATTACACACAATCCCTAGATGAGTGTATCCAATAGTTTTATAGTGGCCCTCTCCACTAGTGAATAAAAAAAAAACGTCTTTGGCCCCTGGTAACGCCAAGTGTGCATATTAACCTAATCCATATTGTTACATGTTCTTATCTTATTTGTGATTTCCGCGGCTATTTATTGTCGAAAATCACACAAGAGGCAACAGCTGCTTTAAATCTTCCCTCCTGAGCAGCTCCGGTGGTGACGGGCTCTCACCTCTTCAATCACGGTCTACATCACTAACTGCCAGGTATGCATCTTTACACTTGCCAGTCATCACTTGTGACATCCACTCATGTACAAATATCATGTCTCTCTGAACTCGCAGGATGCAAAAGGGTATGTGAACTCATAACCGGTGCAAACCCCAAATATCAAAGTGGCAGCAGATCAAATGTGACTGACTGCTGCTGCACATTTCCATTAACCCGATTGACAGGAACACCGTGTTTTCACCAAAGGTCATGTGTTCACTTCAGGTGAACAAATTCTTTCCTTTCTCATTAGATTGTAATTACCGCTGACACCTCGGAGACAGCGGGGGGGTTGGGGCATTACAAAAAAAGGGGGGAATATCAACTGAGAGAGAAAAGGCTGTGCAGGAGGTGGGAAAGAAAAAAAGACGCATCTGACCATTATGAGGGAAGCGTATTGCTGCACTAATTCTATTACAAGCAAGAAAGATTTAGTGAATATAGCCAGTGATCCAGAGTTAATAGGGGCGATGGGAGCAGGAGATCCAAGCGAAAGGCCAATGGGCCGTGAGGATGTTGGGTCTTGTGACGGCTTCCTTCAGCTGCCCGACAAGTGCATAACACAAACAGAATAACCTGCACGGCCAGATGGAAGGAGCTGCAGACAAATAAGCCGACTACTTGACAAAGACCTTTGAGATAAGACTTGCCCGAGCTCCTGCATTTGTATTCCAATTCGGGGGAGTGGAGGCTAATGTAATTGAAATCTGTTGGGGTGTTGGGGCTCGGGCAAATTCAATAGACTCGAGAGAAGAAGAAAAAAAAGCGTTGGTGTTCTAAAGGAGCACTGTGGAGTAGTAATAGTCCAGCCGAGCATGGTGATTCTTCTGCCCAAATAATAGCCTCCAGATCCCAACTTCTATCGGACTGCTGTAAAGAGGGATGGGAGCAGGAAATCATCATCACTAACTATGTCAAGGGTAGCGCTCAGTATAAGAGGTTTCCTCTGGGGAGAATTTCTTTATTGAAGTGCATTCAGATGTTTGCAAGCTGCGGTGAGTTGTTTCCCATTAGCAAGCTGGGGCAGATCATTTATCACCTTTCTGCGGCAGTGAGTGACAAAACACACACACATCATCCTAAGAGGTTTGATTAGTAAAAACACTCACTGGGTCCCTGTGTGACAAAACTTAATTGAATTCAAAGAAATGAATGAAACGCACAAAAAAATTGTGAGCTCCACTAAAGGTCAGTCACCTTGAGTGATTTGACCTTTTTTCTGATGTCGATATGAAGCTTTACTGACCTGTGTCAGCAGAGGTAATGAGATCAAGGAATCCCCGGATGCTCCTGGCATGGTTAATCACTTGACGGACACACACACACGGACACACACACACACACACACACACACACACACACACACACACACACACACACACACACACACACACACACACACACACACACACACACACACACACACACACACACACACACACACACACACACACACACACACACACACGTATGTGCACACGCACAAAAGCCCTTGTGCATACGCAGTCAAATGTTTTCATGAAAAGAATCCAGTCATCCAGCCTGAAATAAATCCCTGTCGACACAAACATGCTACTGTTATCCCATTGTTTACCACCACAGCAGTGCGTGAGGACTCTCACTCCATGCATGACACTCGGGATGGTTGTGATGCATATTAAAATCTGCCATGATTATTCATTTTCTCTGCATATTGTATGTTTACGCCAGAAGATCCCCAAGTGGTGTGACGATATTCTCTGTCTCTGGAGCTGAAACATGCCAATGCCTTCTTCCAATGGGTCTGTTTGCAGGAATAACTTTCAAAACAACAACAAACAAAACAATTATTTGATTTGTTTTTAGGAGACACCTTCGTTGTTGTGGTCATCAGGACGCTGTTCAATAACTCAATTTCAGTTAACCTGGCAGAAAAATCAAAACAAAAATAATTACAGACCAGATTGAAAGGTGCTGCCGGATTTTTTTGGAGTTTGTGAATATGTTATCTGTTTTCCTGGAGGCAGTGTTTAGCAGTGTAAACTGGATTTGTAAAAACCACTCTGGCATCCATAAATGCAGTTGCTTCCCTAGCCAGCTTGAGATGTCAGAACTCCAGTTATGATGGAGATACTGTATTGCTGGAAATGCCAAGATTTCCTCTACACTGGGACACATGTTTCAACACCATCGGCTACGTTCATTGAAATGCAGAAGAGTGACACATTTCGCCCACAGAGGGCAAAAATGCATTATTCTCCCTGGAAAACATTTAAAGCCATCCCTTAAGTCCGCAGGCAGTAAGTAACTGATATAAGAAAGACTTATGGGAGCAAATTGCTCCAAACACCCATGTTCAGACTTGGACAAATGTACACTGGATGTTCACCAGTGTACAGCTGGTTTTGGAAGAATGGGCTGAATGTGAATTAGTTTTCCCACGAATAAACCACACAGCCACAAAATAAATAAGTGGCAGTCAGCAGTTCAACGATATGACTGGATGCGTCAGCAGGCAATGCAAGTAAAGCTGGGATGAATAAAAAGGTCGGGGGGGGGGGGGGGGGTCACTGTTAAGCGACATCATGCACCACGCCTCCGAAGTGCTCTGGTTGGTTTAAAACTGCACTTGAACTTCAGCTATTTGTTCATTCTGTAGATAAAGAGGTTGCCACAACAGACCCACACTGACACGTCCTTGCTCAAAGTATTAAAGACATCCATCAAAGGAAAGCTGCGGTGCAGACTTCAATATTTTCTTATTGCAGATCTGTTCAACGGGGCTCTTTTTTTTTTTTAAGTCTTAAAATGTACTTAGATATCAAGAAAAAAAATATATAGTTATATAATAAAATAACAATTATCTGATGCATTTTAACTTTTGGATCAGGGACAAAAGATGACTGATTAACAAGTCTCACTTCACACTGGCAGGCATATTTTCAAAATTCAAATTTAGTTCTGATAGGGATGACATTTCTGTATTTCCATTTCACGGCCCGAGTCAATTTCCTCTGTCTGTTTTTTTTTTTATCATGGAAGTGAATATGGAGTTAGTCAGTGAACTGAGCTCAGACTGATCAGAAGATGATCTTGTCGAGAGCATTGGGACTAAAGAGGAAATAGGCACGATGTCTTTGGGAGAACTTTGAAACTGGAACAGTATATTGCAAAAAGATCATATAAGGTTTATATAAACGACTCACAGAATTCAATCAAATTTTGGTCAAAAAAACCAAAATGAAAAACAAACATGTTTATATGATTTTGCATACAGATTTGCGTACGGCCTCCGTCTTCCTGATCTAACTGCATCAGTGTTTCCATTACAATGTGTAACATCACGCTTTTTGCCAGTCCTATTACTTGTGTAATTTCTAAAAAGCCACAATATGCAAGTTTTGGAACTCAAGATGTAGTGCCAGCAATGAGACTTGACAGCACACCCTCCGTTCCTCCCACCCCTCCCTCTTCCCTCCCTCTTCCCTCCTTCACCGACGTCCTCTTCACGCGCAGCGTCTCCGCTAATGCAGGAGACGAGAGTTCGCAATAGCCTGCGAGTCAGGCACAGTGACGTCTTCCAGCAGCTAAAAGACAAGTACGAGCGTGTTCACGTGCTGATTGATGGCTCCCACTCCCGACGTTGGCCTCCTCTCATTGGTTGAAAGAGCGAGGCTTTGCACAAACCCCTTGAATCGCAGAGGCCTGTGACAGCACCTCTCTCCACTTGAAGATTTGTTTGAGAGCATATTTCAGTTAAAAACTTGAAAAGAGAAAAAGTTACACACCCCAGCTTTATACAGACAGACTGACAGATTCTTGTGTGTATGTACAGTCTGATAACGGATATTGAGCCTTACACTTCCAAACAGCATACTGAGCTGATGAGAAAAATCATTTCAGAATTTATTGCCTGTGTGAGGTCTCTATCTGTTATTAAGTATTATTGCAGCGATGTATTCAATCCATACAGCCCTTCTGAGTTCTTTGCAGATGAATCTAATCCTATTAGCATAAGGATGGCATTGACAAATAGCCTCCCACTTGCTCTGTCCTTTCATTGCATCATATTGGGACACACATGCTCTATAAAATAGAAAAACCCACGGTGCTAAATATGTGTGAAATAAACCATTTGTCCCTGGTTCATCTTCTTGTAACAAGCAAAGCTCTCACATGAAAGAAAAGAAAAACAGTTGTGTAACATATCATTTGCAATACAGAACATCGGGTCATAACCGTTATGTTAAGAGATGACTTATGGCCTATAACTTATAGTGGTTGCTCTTAAGACTAAGAAACCGGGTCAGTGATTAGAAGAGTGGGAAAGAAAACTCCTAGTGTGCCGTACAGTACGTTTCATTTATAAAATCACTTTCATTAGACCTTGTTTTGAAATACCATTAGGTCTTTAAAAGATTACACACACCTACGCCATGTGAAGAAATGCACTAAGTTGCAGGCACAGAGAGGTTGTGGGTGATGTAATAATACAGTATGTGGTTCAGCTGCAACTCTGGGTGAAATGTAAATATATAGAAAAATGTTGTGCACTTTTAATTTTGTTATCTAATTTGTATTATAATCTTCATTTCACACAGGGTTTTTTTTTTATTTTGGTATTTTTGTTTATAGCCTACAGCAATATCTGGCTGGTAATTAAAGTTACTGTCGAACTAGAAGTCTACAAAAAAATGTTGACACATGTATAAAAAAGAATGTTCCATCAATTGAATGTGGCAATTGTCGGCCAGCTAAAGTCATAATTAATAATTGGTTCGTTTATTTTTTGTAGCCATGATGCGAGTGGAGCGGCTCCTGTTTGACTTTGGGTCAGTTGGTGAAGCACTTGGTCCGGAGCAAAACAGCTCAACATCTGTTAAGCGGACTGCAATGAAGTTTTGTATCAAACATTTATGGTCCCCAGAGGATATAAAATAAATCCTGAAGACTTAAGTCATCCTCTGACTTTTCGACCACAGCCATCAGCAGGTCCGAATGTATTTCTTACCCAGGAACATATCCCTAAATCTACTACATGGGACTTGGCACACATTTTTAACAGACAATCTCAGTTCCCAGAGGTTGCATCATTTGGCCAATATGCTAGTTTAATACCAGCAAAGCTAATGACATTCGCTTTACTAATCATTCTAAGTGCTAATTAGCAAATGTTAGCATTCTAAATTCTAAAGGTGAACATGGCAATCAATACATATAATCAATATGTTTACACATTGATGTTAGCATAAGCTCAAAGCACTGCTGTGATACAGTATAAGTGGAGCCTCACAGAGACACTTGCAATGTTTTCGACTATTCATTGGTCTACTCCTGTAGACAATATTGAAAATTTTAGTCTGTGCTGACATTAATTAGGCTGGAGACCAATATAACATTATATATTGAACAGTATTTGACACGCTGCAATGGCGGAATTAAAGTAAATGAAGAGTGACGAGATGTATATGCTTATAATAAATGAGCCAGCGGATGTGGGGCGCTCCCGGATGGATCCGTACAGTGAAATTGTACAGTGTTTTGAGGTCATACAGGGGCCCACAAGGGACAAATACAGAGTAACTGGGAGAGTTCATCCCTCCGTTGGCTCCTCTCCGGCCGCCAGATGATGTCTGTTTGCCAAGAGACACTGCTCTCTACTGTACAAACTGTAATGTAATCTCTTGGCCTTGACTCCTGGTTATGTGCCCTGATAGGCTTATAAAATATTAATTATCACATAATCTCCAATATTACCATCCCCACTGATGCTGTAGGAATAAAATCAACACACACACACACACACACACACACACACACACACACACACACACACACACACACACACACACACACACACACACACACACACACACACACACACACACACACACACACACACACACACACACACACACACACACACACACACACACACACACACACGAGCCGAGTAGGAGACATGCTTTTCATTCAAAATATTTGTTTTCTGAAATCAAACTATCGAACACGTACTTGTAGGGTTGGTCAGCCACCGCCTGGCTCCAGAAACCTCCAGTATACCAATATACCACCCTCGTGTTTCAATCGGGGTGGGAATGCTATTAGCAACTTGGAAGCAATGTAATGTAAGAGTCACATGACAGATCAATCAGGCACAGGGGTGGCACACTCATCGCGGTGATTCACAGCCCACAGTTTGTCCCCCGCTCAGGCGGAATCCACGCCGTCTATCTTCTTTATATGAAGCATTCAAGGCTGGAAATATGCATCTGTCAAACATCCACCATTACTCCGGCTGCCTGTCACACCTGGGGCAGCTCACAACCAACCAGAAAAAATGGGGAAAAAAGACTGAGTGTAGCTGTCAGTAGAGAACCCTCAGCGGACGGAAAAGGCACCAGCCGCCACCCCCCCCCCCCCCCCCCCCCCCCCCTCCCATTTCTCCGACTCTAATTTCCTCAAAAACGCAGATATTTTTCTGGGTCCCTGGCTGAGTGCTGGGTTAATGACAGAGGCTGTGTCAGGCAAGTAGCTGAGGCAGCTTCTTTTTTTGCTCCAGATAACATTAAAAAATTGTTTTACATTAAACCATGGTAAACCAGGTGCTCAGTATACTGAGTAAAGCGCGGCACTACAGTAGCTATTCATCTCTAGGCTGGTGGCTGTGCAGCTGAAAAAGTGAAAAATGTGCCATTAATAGTCCCGTGACAGACAAAAGCCAGCTGTGGATATTTTTTTTGCAGGTACTGTGTGCAGTGTGTGCCACCAAATGGAATCAAGGCAACCCATCTGCAGCACTGTGGCTGTCGCCAGCGCGGTTGAAAATGAGCAAGTTTCAGTGCAGATCCTCACGATTAAAGTACAGCTGATGGTTCAGCTCCTGCTGTTAATGTTTCCACCGCAGCGTGTCTGGATGTTTCGCTCATCAACGGCCTCGTCTTTTTCACATCACAAAGCCATTTCTCGCATTCCTCTCCACAGTCCAAGGGAGAGCGCCGCAAACTATGTCATGAAAGAAATATAAGCACACCACTGTATTACTTATGAGACCTAACGCAACTTTGCTCTGAGCTATTTTCAGATTTCATTTAAATTCATCAGTGTGATGAATATTCTTCTCATACCGCAGATGCGGGGCGTCAGTCCGCGGGAAAATATTGGCTGAAGATGGACTTCAGAGATTGCCTATCAGCAACGACCACCTTTCAACTGGCCAATAATGTCCACATCAATCATGATAGTAAACGCCTCCTCGTGAGGCCCCATTGAGTAATTCTTCGGCAGTGCAAACATCCACCAAGCCGACAATGAGACACGATTGAAGTGACACTAATGTGTTTCAATGTTGCATTGCAGATGTAACGCTGCATGGTCCTATTGTTTATTTAGACTTCAGAGTCGGAATATTTCTCATGGCCAATCTTAAAATCATTTATACTAAATGACTGAGACAAGAACAAAGGGCTACTTCAGTCATTAATGCAAATTCACATTAATTTGAAGCTCGCAGTTCAACGGGGAGCCATTTTCACCAGTGCTATAAATATCAATGAATAACAATTACAACACAACCTCCACTATGACCTAACCCTTTGCTGTATCACCGAGTCGAGGACTGAATCTAATTATACTCTTCCTCGCAGTTTGCAGTGCATTACAATTAATGTTCCATGCGCAGAGATTTACAGTTTTTGTCAATTAGTCAGTAGCAGAAAAACCATTTAAAAAAAAATACAGCCACACTTGTTCAGACAAACAAGAGGGTCGGAGGATGGGGGCGACTGTCCTGCTCCCTTCATCCTTGCGCCGCACAGACAGATAAGACTCCCCAGGCGGGTCCTCTCCGCCTGCGTATGAAGTCCCATCTGAACACTGCATAAATATACCACCGAGACAATCTTTCCCATCAGCTCCTCTAGATTAAGCTTCAGCTTAGTTCTGGGGGGACGCCAGCACCAGATCAATAGAGCGTCCAATCGTCACCTGCCGATGTGTGAACGAACACCTGAGCTCATGTTCCCGCAAGTCTTAACTCGCTTCCTACCACCTGCTTTGATCAGCGAAAGCCAATTCAGCCATTGCAGGGGGGGGGTTCTTCTTCTTCTTTCCCTCTATCTCTCTGTTTCTCTACGTGTGTTTTGTCTTGAGCTACACATTGTCCTACATGCACCTCTCAGGCACACTCTTCTGACTGAAGCCGGGAAGTTGCCATTGGCACAGCTGACTGGCAGTAAAAGTGCACCTCTCTCCGAGCGCCCTCACAAATGAAACGTTTCAGATGCGTCGCAGCGAAACAGAGCAAGGGGAAACTTCCAATTTGTGCACATTGGAGCGTGAGCAGCGAGGGGTTTCTGATTTCTCTGTTGTAGCTCCTCAGTGCAAAGTGAATAAATCATGAACAAAAAAAAAAAGAAAAGGTCTTACCTGGGCTCTTGGTGAAGCTGCCGCTGTTTGTAACAGATCCTATCTCTGCTCATGGGATAGAGTCGGAGAGAACGGGGAAGAGGAGGAGAAGAGAGGAAAGAGAGAGGCGGACGGGGAGAGGGAGCGCAGACAGAGAGAGAGAGGGGGGGGGGGTGAGAGAAATCCGGGGGACGGCGAGAAAGTGTCTGTGGACAGCACAGACTGAGGAGAGGGAGCAGCGACAGTGTTGCTCGCACGCAGCTCTGCCTTACACTGAGGGGGATACGCTGGCTCTGGGAGGTGGTACTTCTCAGCCAAACGACATCTGCCTCTCGCTTAAAAACCATTGGCTAAGAGAGATGATTTCCTAATAAGCCATCCCCGCTGTCTCCAAGTGAACACACCCCCCTCCTTCTTTCCCACTGCACATAGATGCACGCACACGCACGCACACACCCACCCACACACACACACAGACACATACTTTCTTTTTTCTGAGCAGCCTATAAGGACTGTCTTTGTCTCCTCTTCCTATTCTGGACCCTGGCGCTTTCATGTCTCTTTATTCTCCCCGGTCCTCTCCTATATGTGCATTGTCAGGTTGTTTTTTTTTTCTTTCACAATTGTTGCAGGAAGTGTTTCTTTGTCATGCAATTCAAAATTGCTTGAGCCTTCCGTTGTGCCTTCATTTAGAATACATTTCCCACCCTTAACCAATAGCGTACAAGACTGTAATAATAAAAAAATGACAATGCTTATGGCTTTTCACATTCTACACAATGTATAGACCCACCCCCATGAAGTATGTCACTTTTCAGCTATTATGAGCCACTCTTGGTATATAATGAGCATGATCCCTCCGAGCGACCGTTTTAGAAAGAAGGCACTTACTGTCTTCATATCCAATCTACGGATACTTAAAGCGCGAGATGTGATAGTGTTTCCAATGTTCTTTTTGTTTGTTCGTTTGTCATTTGTTTTATCTAATCACTAAACTTACTATACTTTACACTACAAGCACGTTCTTGCTGCCATTACTAATCGTCCACCATTGCTTTTTTATTTTTTTATGTGTGGGTGGTAAAAATGAATGGAAAGCCTGATATGAATGCTCACATCATTTGAAGTTCTTGAGTGTCATTGACTATAATGAGTAATTATACAGGAGATGTTGTCGCCTACTCACTGAGCAACTGTCGGTGGATCTGGGAATAATTATGTTTTAATGTCCTTTCATAACGAAACATTTTTGCTGCGCGGTGTTTGAGACATAACATGAATAATTGGAGTGAACATAAACTGTCTTAATCTTCCTTAAGGTGAATTAATATTGTTCACACAAATTCAGTTGTAATATTCAGTGGTTTTTCTTCCCCCATTTTTCTGTATTCATGGAAACTAGTTTCACAAACCAATTTACAAGCAAATATGAAACATGTATCAATTATAAGGTCAGAAATGTTTCTTTGGGAGTTGGTGGAGACCAAAACAGAGTTAAAAGCACTGTTAATACTGGGCTTATATTTGCCACGTGACCAGAAACTGGCTCCAATTAATGTGGCTCTGTGCAAATAGGCAACCGCTTGCTAACCTGTAAGCCCTATCAACTTTAGGATTCGATAATATATAAGCGGTGTATTCACAGTTTGTTGGATTTCCCCCCACTGTCCAATTTATGCAGGTTTAAGTGAGGAAGGTGTGTTATAGTTAGTAGAGTAAATCTGAATTTATAACTGTTTTCTATTGTCTTATTCTTTTTCTTGTCCCATCCTAGAATAATCTGTCTGTCTTTCTATGAAAAACAAAATAATAGTGATTAAACACATTCTCAAGCCATGTTATGTGCAGTGCAATTTAGCCGCGTCAGTCAAAGAGGTCAAACTTTCAGCCACAGTATTGTTCGGTTACACCAAAGCCACAAATGGAAAAAGGGCATGGCTCAGAAATAAACAGCCTAAACCTAACCTGCCGCAGATGTACAGCCTTAAAAGTTTCACACATCGGACAAATCTGTGCTGAGAAACACACCAAAACAATGGAGTGTACGGGCTGGATTATCTACATCCGCGAGGGTTTTCATTTTTAGAAAGCATAAGGATACCTGCAAACCTAAATGTCCACTGCCAACTCTTCAACCCTGTGCAGGATCTGCATTGTTCCAGGCAGCCACAACTGGGCAGCCACAGTGATCACATCATCTCACTGCTGTGTGGAAGCGCTACAAAACACAGTCAAGGTTTCATGAACACCAAGATACACTGACACTCACCAGGCACTACGTCTAAACCCTGGACATTTTCCAGCCCACAGAATGCAAAGCCGATTTCTACTCTACAGTTTACCGTTAATAGAGAGCTGGAGTGAAATGCGCGGCGGCAGCAGCATGTTTGTGCAGTGATATTAGCAGACTGTCCAAATGAAAAGTGAAGCTGGAGCAAAGCGGGGGAAATAGTCTGCATATTGAGCATGAACAACTTCCCAGATAAATAAAAAGCCGAAAATAGATGTCAGGTCTTACAGTATTAGTAGTAGTTTGCAACTTTTTTTTACACACAACAAAATCCACATCAACTCCTGACTTGCTATCAGCTGATAATGCAGGGAAGATATCAATTATTTTAGAATGTGCTGCATTTTACTCTTATTGAATTTTGTTAACATCCGATTGCTTTTCACCTACAGCCTGCATGACAAGTCTATTTAACCGCAACCCCAACCCTTGAGTTTCCATACTAATACTAGTTTGGCACCAATTGTATTTCCCATCTATCTGACAAAACATCCACAAAGACGGTATCAATTTTCATTTTTATGCAGATGACACATAAAATAACCATTGTTTATAAATACAGCAAAAAAGTGATTCCAAATAGGGCAGTTGCCAATTTTAAGTCGCTATTTCAGAGTCCAGCATAGACCCAAAGGTAAAGACAAATCATCTGGATCGCCCCCTGGTGACTGGCTGCAGTATAGGTCACAAACCCATGGTTTGTTAGGTAGGTCTTCCTACATCCATGTATGATTGTGTGTTTGTGTTTCCGATAAGTTTACTTTCAATTAGATATTTGATGCTATAAAAACAGGGCGAAACGTCATTATTGACAACTGAGACTCACTCTCAATTGGAGTGTGTGTTATTCTATATCCCGGCTGCACACATCGATCAATGTTGCACAGACTCTAGCTCCAAATGATATCGAAAATGCAAGATGCGTATGCAGGAAATTTTTTGTACAACATCCATCTTTCTATACAGTCTATGGTCTCCACACCCCAGGTCCAGGCACTCTGCGGAAGAAATTGGTCTCCAGGATCAAGTCCAAGTCAAGATAACAACAATGACTACTATTATGCGGGGTTATTTTGTCATATGAAACAGCTTCTTTTTTTTCACAAGCCAAGTGGTAGTCCCCATGACTAGTAAACTGATCATGATGCACTAAATCTGTGCAGCCACTTTGGGGCTAAATGCGCCACATTCCATTTCAACTGTATGAATGACATAAAGCATTGGCCTGTGTCTGACACTAGTGAAATTTATAAAATCTCCCCCTTCCATCTTAAGTCCATATTTTACAATTCATTCACTCATCACCACTGTCCTATTTCTGTATCAATTGCACTGCACCGGAATATTTCACTATAGGGACACAAGCCTATCTGCTGGCAGTTCCATGTCCTCCATTATTGTATTTTTGATGGACTCCTTTTGTTTGACCCACACTTCTTCTTTCTGACCAACTGTGGGATAATTGGCTGTGCTAGCGATAAACCCCCTTGAGTTCCCGTCATTCTGCCCTGACAACCCTCTGCCGCACCACACTTCCATTCAAAGAGAAATATAACCAAGTATAATTGGGACTTTTTTCCTCCTCCTTCAGTATCTGTCAACTTGCTTTCCTTGCTCCTCAGAAACAAGAAACTTCTCCTTGACAGGAGCCACAAAGCAGCTGACCCATCACACAGTTGTGTGTGTACTGCGCCATATCTAAAAGCCCGAATCAAAACAGGATCATGCTAATTAATCTGACAGCCAATGAGCCTGTTTTTCTTTCTGCAGGTTTAGATGGCCAAAAGGTTGCTTCTATCATTTTCCTAAAAGAGCGAGTTTGCTAATTTACCAAGTGGAAAGACAAACCTTTCATCCTCATGCTGTGAATAAAGAATCGCAGCGGACTTGCAGTGGTGTCCTCTCTCATTATTTCAATTTTGAGATACACATGCGACTAGGCTGTATTCTGTGGTACAAGTGCAAGGCATCACTTTCTTGAGCCCCCACCCCCTCCCTCCCCTCACAAAAGGGCGCACCGAGAGAACTCCTATAACAATCTCCCCAGCTACACAGACTGGAAAACACTCTGAATAATCAGTCACAAACTGAAAAGCCGCAGACCAAATCGAAATCTGCGGATGGCATTAATCCTGGCAGTAAATTTCAAATCACCTTACGCAGGTGGAGATGATAGCTGGCTCTCTGCATCTCCGCCTCTGGATGCTCTCTCCCATCCATGTAGTCGCAGGGAGCACTACGGCTGGCTGGCCGCCGCTTGCTATCTGATTTTTGCATTTTATTTAAAGCGGTTCTTTCCAAGTGCCAATCGGGTTTTCCCATCAGGTTGCCTGTCTGTCCGCCTTCGAAGCATTAAACGTCACATGTCAGTGACAGTCGGAGGCAAGCCCCTGCGTGGAACCAAATCTTTAATGGTTGTGGTTAAATTAACTTATCTTGTATGTTACACAGGCATTGGAACTCCTTCCATTTACTTTCTTCATGCAATGTAATATCTTATTTAATCATACCCAAGCTATTGTGAGGGAGATAGTTTATCATCTATTCAAACTAGAGCATATCCTCTGACATTTAACAGTAATTAAACTAATAAAAGGGCAGCATGTAAGCGCAACACATATTTGCATTAAAAGTACAATGGAAAAAAATGAATAAGAGAAAATAACATTAGCACAAGAGCGACCTAAGAGCATTCAAAAACCTTTGTAAATTAAAAGCAATAATTGGTTTTGAAAATGGATATTGGAAATAATAATTAGCAATTTAACATGTGGAACTGTGATATGCAAAGTTGAGAATCAATCAGCCCGACAAAGAACTTTTGTGGATTTGTGTGAATATTATTAGTGTTTTGTTTTCGTAATGCTGCCGCACACTTGTAGCGGACATTAAGTGTAAAGGAAATGCTGACATGATTGATGGACTGAGTGCATAGGCTTCATTGTTCCTTTGACCCGTGAGTAATGGGATGTGACCAGTTAGTGAGAGGCCACAACATGTGTGCCTGTCATGATTTGGCCATGATTGAGCGAGAACACCAATGGCAAACGGCGGTCAAAGATTTTGGGCTCAGTGACGTTGAGGGAGGACCCAAGAGTAGATCAACTGAGCCGTGCTAAACGATGCGCTGCATTTTGTCCTTGAACTGGACAGTTATGGTGAAGGAGATGATTCATTCTTTTATGGCGGCGTAAAACTGAACCAGTGCTCGACTGTAGAGGTCGAACATCTTCAGCGGACACACCATAAACATTATTTCAAAGGGGCTTTTGGTTTGGTAATGGCCACCGCTCCACGATCCCGAAAACTAACTGGTCCCAAAACTCAATATGTGGAGATTCTTTTGACGGCGTGAACTGTCAATTCAAACAGACCCCACCCTCCATCAGGCCCTCAACTGCTGTCACCCACTTTTTTCGGCGTCATCGAAATTTAATGGCGTTACTTTGCACCGGACCTGAAGTGGTTGAGCAGTACTAAGTAGAACCCGGAAAGTGTTGCAGAGATAAGTATAGAGGTTGTTTTGGGAAGCTGGGCAGTTCATTCGGCAGATTTGCCATTTTCAGTCACCGCTTTAGTATTCTGGAGGTGAGGTCACAGCTGTACTACGTCAAATGTGGCCTACAGTATATAACAAAGGAGACTACAGACTAATCATGCACATGATTCCCATGGCGGACCACGGGACCCCCCCCACCCAAAGAACACTAGTGGGAAATTTGACCCCCACAAATATGGTCATCCAACCATACAGGTTTATACTTTACTTTGTTCAATTACTACACTCACCTTGAGATAGGGGCAGCATTCACACACAAACACTCATTCAGTCATTCACTGTCCACTCAGTGTTATCTTTTTTTTTTTTTTACTCCAATCATATTAGTTGTTGACTGGCGGGGCGGAGGGACCCTCGTGGTTTTTGGGCTTTGCAATAGAGCAAAGTCATAACGGCAGACACCAAAGTTTCTATGAGCTATCCGGATGTTCTTTTTGTCATTACACATTCACTTCAGCCAAGCTTTCAAACCTTTATGCGACATCCCACTGTTTTTTTCTGCTCATTTTCACGACCGTTATGCACAAATTCCAAACGAGTCCGTCACCCATTCCTGCCCTGGACGCATTGCAACTCATGTATAATTTTACATGATTTAGCAGCACTATACATTAACCCCTCAGGTAGACTACTTACCTGCAGTGGCGGCACTGCAATAGTAAGAGTTGGCAGAGTAACGACTGTAATTATACATTCTCATAATAAACTGACGAGGGGAAATGACATAGGAAAGACGGAAAAATGCTATTGCACAATAAGGCCTTTGTTTTACTTTTTTTCAATGTCGCCATAGCGATTTACACGCAATGTTAGAATCCGATTGGTCGTCAGAGGAGACATCTGCACTGCGAGTGATGATTGGCCCAATGAGCAGGAGGCGAGGAGCGCTGCAATGCACTCCAGCTCTCCGTTTACATTTGTCACGCAAGAGATGTAAAATCCAGAACATTTCAAATGTATTACTCCAATAAACAATCTATCTATACATCTATCTATATATATTTATATCTATATATCTATATCTCATCTCGACCTCATCAAGCAGTTCTGTGAGCACACACAGTAAACAGGGGGTGGGGAACCTCTCTCACCCATCAAGGGCCATAAAGTTAATGTTTGAAAAACACTCAATTATTTAAATGCACATATGGCACCAACCTTTCTAATGCGATGATGGCCGGAACTGCTTCCCTTCGGCTAAGGCACCTGATGTCAGATGATGATGATGATGATGATGATGTTGATGATGATGTTGATGATGGTGATGATGATGATGCAGATGATGATGATGCAGATGATGATGATAATGATGATGCAGATGATGATGATGATGGATGCAAAGACAGCAGTTGTCCCATAACATCCCACAGACAAACATAACTAGCGCTTGTCGAGTGTGTTGTTCCATCGCAGGACAGAGGAAAAACTGGACGTTTCTTGTAGTGTCCTTCGGTGTTTGTTTGTTTGTTTGTTTGTCAGTACACGCAGAGACTGCTGTGATGATTCTCAGGGTTCTTCTTTCACCATCGCAGTGACTCTTACTGCAAACTCAACACGGCGACTTGTCTCAACTATTTCTCTCAAGAACAAGGAGGAAAGAAACGCGCGGTAATCATCGTTAATTCGTTTTGTCCTGCGACGACACGTGACAGGCAGCTACCTGTGGGTTTCCTTCGCCCTGCCCGTGGCCTGACAGGCACACAGCACAGCCCAGAAGGCACGGGCACGACCACAGGGCACGACGCGCCGACGCCCCCTGGGTAGGAAATGGGGAACTGCACCTACATCTGACGAGGAAAAGGATTCGTCGTTTATTTTCTCGCGACAGTTGAGGCAAAGCCTCGCTGCTGTCTGAAAACCACTTTATAATTGTTATTAACATGTATTGTATGTGTGAAAAATGAGGGACATTTCACTGTTTTTTTTCCCACAGACTGTATGTATTAAAATGGACAAGCCATGCAGAAGTGCCTTGACCTGTACTCCCTCCCATGACCAGCAGAGGGCGACGTCACTAGTTTGCAATATTAAGTGAGTTTCTATAGAAGTCTATGATAAAATGACTCTACTTCTCACTTGATTTATTGCGTATTTTCCTGATGAGTTCATGGTCTCAAACTCTAGTTACAAGTCTTATTCAATACAGAGTGATGTTCATTTTATTAATTATGGTCCCATTTTGAGCAAAATAGACCATGAAGTATGGTATGTGTTGGAGCGTGGATACAGCGTGATTGACAGCCGGTTCCGTCCAATAGGTGCATGGTCCTCCTCTAAATATTGTTACTTCTGGTTTAAAAAACCAAGATGGCACTGGCCACAAAATACATTATACAGACAGGATCCAGCCTGATGTCAGCCGATCCAGCCTACACAGTGTTAGGTATCCTTTCCTTTATTGATGTGTTGAAACATACCTCACCCAAAACCTTTGTGCTATTTAAACTATCAAACCTTTGCAATTCAGCAGGATGTGGAAAAGTTCAAGCAAAATGACAGGTCTGAAGTGACGTATGTGTGTTACATAAACTGTGAAAGCTCCCTTTTTTGTATTTTTACAAATAAGATAAAGGTTTCACAAATTTGAAAGTGAGTTTCAGGCAGCATTAAGGTTTGACCTAACAACGGTAGACGATTGCAAAAAAAAAGACAAGTACTGATAATTGTCTTTATTTCCTTGCATCACCTTATTAAAATGAATTGCAGTCACAAGTTCTTTTTACTGTATTTCTTTTTGTTTCTTTTTTTTTGTATTTAATATTTGGGTCCGGAGGATGGATGTTCTCCAATCCCATATAGCATTCATGTTATTAGATGGTACATGCAGGTGTTTTCTACATATTTGGACAGTTACGCTGTTTTTTCTCCATTGTTCTACTGTTAGTAGCTGAACTTTGTATTTTATGTGAGCCCATGTGTTGGGTTCTTTTATCTATCTTATAAATTTACTTTTATATTGAACCATTTTATTATGCATCGTGTGTCTAAAGTTTAAGTCTATGTGTTTTGCATATTGGAAGTGAGAATGTGTTTATCAAATCATTGATTTGCTTTTAATATAGAGTGGCGACATGCCAATTAGCATATTAATAATGTTTGCGTGTGTGTTTTAATCTTCTAAGGACAACGCCTTTGAAACCTACGGCGAAACCTGTGTTATTTGCCAAGAACTGTGTTGCAAGTGTTGTTTGAAATCTGACTCCTGTGAAGATACAAGCACTTTGAGGATGATTATCTTTTCCTCATGAAGATAAGCCAAAGCAGCGGAGCAAGCTGAGAAGGCCTCCAGCGAGCAGCCTTATTTTCATGATTGTGGTCTATATTCACTACACACGTAACACGCACATACCTCTGAGAAGTGGCCCTTTTGTTTTTTCTCTGAAGACACTTTGACACGGTGCACGAGAGCAAATTGTCAAATTGAATTTGAGCTCCTTCTGGTTTCGGGGTCCTGGCTCAAAACCCGCTTTCACAGCAGACATTCTGATTCGTCACAGCAGGAGAAGCGGAGGTGAGACAAATTTCTATTAATGGAGGCTCAGTTTCATCAATTGTAAACCATGGCAGTGAGCCGGCATGCGCAGTCCCAGAAGCCCGGAACTACCACCATCACCTAAATGCTATCAAATGATCAAAACTGTAGCAGCTAACTAGAAATCAGCCCACAATAAGGTGAAGTCACAATAGTGTGCGCATTTATTGTGGCAGCTAAAATACTTTATTAATACATTTGTTTTTGAACCATGACTTTTTTTCCCCCATTCTTTAACATGCATTGCATTTTCATCCCATGTAACAGTGTAATATTTCCTTAATTGTATCTTGAATTGTGTTTTAAATGTATCAATTCAATTTACAATCTGTATGTCCCCAGTCCCAGCAGTAGCCACCAAGGAGAACGTGGAAAGCCAAAACTGTGGCTGAAGAGGTTTGGTCTTTCTTCATCACAACATCAACATAAATAATTTTCAATGTATTTATTTATTTATTTTCCCCCTTTCTAAAGGGTGTGATGAAAACAGTGCCAGCGAGAGACAGTGAGTAATTGCAGACTTGGCAGTGTTATCCATTACAGCTGAGAGTACTGGGAGGAGGGTAGGCTCACCCAGAAATGCTGTTCCTATTTACATTTAGACAAGCCTCTTTCTGATGCCAAACCCCACTCCCCCGTGACAGGGTTAACAGTCTTTTAATCTGTTGCTGACAGGCAAAGTCACGTGACTAATAAGCTAAGGTTCGGGACAGTCTACACAGTGGCGGCGGCGTTGCTGAGAGTAATAAAGGCTGTGAAAGAAGTCGGTTTTCTCCTCACCTTCTGCAAGTCACAGGCTTTTATCATTTTTCACAAACACATTAAAAGGATCCTGCAGAGTTTGTACTGCGAGGCTGCTGAATGCAATCCATCATTACGGGTTTTTTTCTTTCTTCCCAGGTACTATTTAGAAGCTTATTCATATTCAACGCAGTTGCCCTCGCATCAAAATTAAACCCAGCCGTGATATTGGACAGCTCGGTGCGTTCTTTCGGCACCGTGTTATTGTTCTCCGGGTTGTGTTACGATTCTGTGAAGACCGTCACCTTGCACTTTTCAGAATGCAACTTGTTTCTTGTATATTGGGGACTCAACAAAATCAATTGTCCCAATTCTCAGTATTTACTTATGTTCCATACATTTAAGTGGAAAGGGCAATTCACATGATTTCATTATCAGCTTTATTTAGAGTCAAACTACGCCAAAGGACCTCAAATGTTAGTTAGCTAACAACTGATTTTGGACCAAATCATTTGGGGGGTAAAAGATATGATAAATATACACTGTTAATGGATGGCATTCGATTGCACGTTACAGTTTCAGTTGGTTTCCCGCGTGATTATCAATCATGCACAGTTGTGGCGTGCGGCAAAGATGAGCCACATTTTTTTTGTTGCCGAAATATGATTGTGTTTGGTAGTCCTGAGCCTTGTCGCCACATTTTACAGCATACGACAAAAGGACATATAATGGTCATGGTCCCTATACCACTCCATCTGGAACCAATTGAAGTGCACACGCAGAAAATTCAAGCTGGGCAGACCAATCAATACAAAAATGCTTTCAGGACAACAAAGACAAGAATTTGCTCTCATATCAGCTTCCATTACGACAAGGCAATTAGCCTTGATGTTGCCTTGATCAGAGCCAGTGCACAGCAGTGGTGCGTGTTGTTGCTGCATTGAGGCGACAGTTGAACGTGCTGAAAATAACCAGACGCACAATGTTGCACTGACCGAAACCAAACGGCATGTGCGCGTGGTCAAAAACCTTCGACTCTCTGTCCACGAGTAAACCGGAGCCTGAAATACCTTAAACATTATTAATAATCAAGTCACTTCCAACTCACATCACGGCTGACTCAACCGCTCACCTTGGAGTGAGAGGAGCGGATGATAAAATGCATGTTCACCAACACCCTCCCTACTTGGTGTTTCTTGAATGTCTCTTTGTGGTTCCACGGTACAACAGCTGGGTTTCTTTCTTTATGGCTCCTCTCGACTTTGCCCTCAGTTCTTCTACTCCACTGGGCGGCTATCTAGGGGGCTTTTCCTCAATCCTTTATGAGTTCTATTGCGAACACATACAGCAGAAATAGTGATTCCCCCCCAACACACACACACACACACACACACACACACACACACACTATTTCACTACCTGACTCTGCCAAAAATGTAAACATTGAGGCACGGCTCCCGCTGTGACTCCTGATCACACCCCTTTTTTCTCCGCCTTGCTTGAGTTTGTGTGTGTGTGTGTGTGTGTGTGTGTGTGTGTGCGTGGGTGTGTGTGTGTGTGTGTGTGTGTGTGTGTTTGGGTGGGCGGGTGGGTGCGTGCGTATGTGTCAGCAGGTGCGGCCAGAGGCTTTGGATGCGGTCGAAATATCCTTCCTCTCTACTATTCCTTGACCTCAGCGGAAAACGTCATGAGGTCAAGGAAAGGCGCAAAGGAGGACTGACAGGACTAAGGAAAAGCCGACAGCGCTGCTCAGAGAATCCAAATCGACTTTCGCTACACTACGTCGTCACGCGACGGCGTATGTTGTTGACGTGCGTCTGCCGTGGTGAAACCGTGGTGTTTGACCACCGTGTGACATCAGATGTAAATGATGTAACACTAACTTTCATGATGACGTGCGTCTCTTCTTGGTTCATATTCATACTCTCCTACTTCTTCTTCTTCTACTTCGGATTGAATCGTTTATGCTGGTGCGTGGCGCGTCACGTTAAATATCGCTGCCGCAATGAATTGTGGGGCGTCTATATCTCCTTTCCCTTCGCAGAGGAAGGTCCAGTGTACCCTATGATAAAGGAGATAGGAAAGGAAGCATTGAAGCTCCTTTCCTACGTATTTAGAGAATCCGAACAGCTCTTATCACGGCTGCTGATCAAATACTTCCAGGTCACGTCAAGATTTAGGAAACTTCCTGAGCCAATTTGACAATGCGACATCGGCCGCTCTCTCCTGACACCTTGGCTCGGCTCCACACCGGTTTTTCACCAGCTCATCGACGCCTGCTTGATCGTTCTGCCTGTTATATTACATTACACCCGGCCCCGCTCTTGCCTCGACTGTTGTTTCGATACTTTGTGAAGCTTGTGATTTTGCTCAGTGCTCAACAGCCTTTCTCTCTGCCCGACCCACCTGGAGCTCAGCCTCGGCCCGAAACACCTTCCATCTCTCCACACACCGCTGCCCTCGACCGCCTGGCTCGCCCCTGCTCCTCCGCCCGCCGGCCTGCTGGCCTGCTCAGCGTCTCAACCCCTCAGCACACATCCCCATCCAGTGAATTTACAGTAGAGACATGTAAACGCCCTCCTGTGTCCAATGATTTTGGCATTCTGGGTCCTAAATCTAGTTCAGCCTCAACACGTTGCCCAACTTAAACTGAATAATGAAATCTCCCCGATCAATTGTCCTGTTCTCTTTGTGTCCTCTCACCAATGTTCCACCAAATATACATAAAATAGGTGGATTATAACATGTCACATGATCACATGCCATAATGTTCTTGTGTACATCACCCATTCGTTTGTGAACTGACATTTTGAAACCCCGAATTTAACATTTTGAACAGCGGCATATTGGTTTTTATTTTATAAACGCATGCACCCATTGGACTACACACTTGACTAGCTGTCAATCACACGGTTTCCACACCCAAATGTGTTTTATCCTGTATTTTACTGTTAACTAACGTTATACATCAGATATTTTATATTTTGTCATATTTTCAGCCCCTGACCACATTAGCTTTGGACTTTGACAAAACACTGGTGTTGTGTTTTTGTTCTATTTGAGGCGAGGTTGACACCCATATGATCACAAGTTCTAATTTCCCCTTCGGTTCAGGCTCGGGTTACTGTACTGTAAACCATTACGGCCGTTACAACGAGGTCATTATGTTTTATGTTCTATTGCATTTACACAGCGGGCATGAGCTGTTTGAAGGGACGATGCTGCAACTGCATTTTTCCTGCGTTGAAACTATTACAATATTTGTTAAATTCAGGAGGAGCAGTCACAAATCCGTGGTGCACCGTGGGAATCCAGTGCACGCGTGCATGATTTTTGGATTTTTGTTTTTCAGGGAAGACATTTGCTATGGTTGTATCATTTCATGTCTATGGCTTAGGTAGACTGAAGGGTATGAAAGAAGCTGTTTGTGAGAAGAGAGCAATAATGGATACTCTCAAGTTCCACTTGCAGTCTTCCATAATGGCACACTAACACGGACCTGCACATTTAGCATACATAACATCTGTGCACACCATGATATGTGTCCTAGCAGTTCACAGCTCTTTGTCTTTGAAGATCCAGACCAAGATTGAGATCTTGCGTACCGCCGCGGTCGGACATTGGAGAACAGCTGGGTGCCGTCGGTGAGCTGCGATTTGAAAAACACACTCCTCCATTTTTCTGAGTGAGAGCAATTACAAATGTGTTTACAGGGAAAGTGCTGTGGCCATTCCAATTCATCCAATGTACCAGAAAACAACTTCTATTAAATAACTCCTCTGCCCAACTCGCATGGGTAGTGGTTCTGAATCAGAAATGTGTTCTTCTGTTCCGACGACGACCGGTTTTCCTCGGGGAAACCTGAGAGACACGTTGAAGTTTGATGAGAGTCTCTCAGCGGGCATGAGTGACATAATTAAAGTGCTTCATCTCAACGCACCATGTTGAAAAACAAACTCATACTCACAACCCCATCCTCGTCTTAGTATCTGACTAATTAAATATAATTATATGTTGATATCCATTCAAATATATGAAGCCCATTGCATTCACAAAATAATTATGAAAAATGGACTCAGAAAAAAATTAACAAATATACCAATGAGGATAATTATGGAATATTTTTCATGTACGTTCGCTTAATCCAATGTCAACGTTAAGATTTGTCTAAATGTCTTAAGAAACAAATGGACCATGAACTGAGTGACGGATATTTCTTCTATAATACCATTATAAAACACCAGTCCTTTGCTAAGTCAACTATCAAAGCAATGATATTGTGTTTTTATTTCAAGTGGGTCAACTTAGCATCGAGGTTTGAATTCTGTGCTTCTCGTAAAGCAGAGGTCAGCCAGCCATGGCCCTTCAGACCCTTTCGAGTGGCTTGAGCTTTGTCAAATATATGAATATGAAATGAATAACAAGTTGGTTTTTTTTACAGTTTGCTATCATTGCTTTATGTCCAGGGTCATCCTTACCCAATTGTAAAAACATGTAGACCTTATACCAAATAGCGGTGGCTTGAATGGGTGTTCTCCTAACATAGCTGTATGGATTCAAAATCCCCCCAAAAAGAGTCTTGGAGGGAAACTTAAACAAATTTAATAGTGCATGGACGGATACATTTTTTTTGCCTTTCCCACCACTACTGTGGGCTCACTTTTGATTTGCGTTGAGACGTAAGCAACAAAAACATTAAAATTAGCAATAGAGGTAATATTGAAAGCCATTTCCAGAACAAGCACTTCTGCATTTTGGTATAAAGTGATGCGGATGACAGAAAGTGAGCGGGTTATGGACTGCTGCAAAGAAGCGTAGCAGGTCCCTTATCAAATTTATCAAAAGTTTAGAAATTGATCAGATTTCAACCTTGTGGTAAAATTTCATGAATTTATTCTCATTTTTAAAAAATCTATTAATAGATCTAAAAATGATTTCATATGTTCATATGCCAATCTAGATCAATAGGATGTGGCGCTTCCATTTAAAAGGCTCAAATATTGTTGTTTTTTTCCGATATTTTCTTCTCTTTATTGTCGAAAATTGCTGATAGCAACGGTTGCTGACCCCTTGTTTTGCTGCCACAAGGAACGTGCTGCCGGATAGCTTTTATGAGTGTGCAGTGTTACTGCAGAGTGCTTTTTTTAGGCCAATAAAAGCACAGTGGCTGTCAAAGAGGCGTGGCGTCACGCGGTGTAACACTGTGCTAATGCTCGCGGATAAATTACAAACAAAAACACCGAAATGAGGCCAAAAGAAAAATGCCATACGGATGAATTATTCAGTTGCATTTGTGCATTAAAAAATTCTGTCGGGACCGTATGATTCGTGTTTCGAGTGAAAACATCAGAACGCTGCCTGCAGATTCAAGGTGACTTCTCCCGTGTGATACTCTTAGCCGTAAAATGTGGAGGAGGGTCATCGGATTGCTCCCGCAGCAGGCGCAAGAAGTAGCTTCCCTTCCCGGTTTGATGTTCGTTGATCGGCGAGAACAGACCTCACACAGAGGGATGTAATTTGTTTGAAATCACACAGACAGCCTGCAGTATTTTTGCAATGTCGAGCGCGCATCAGCAGCTAAATCACACCAAGAACGGTGGAAGGGAACACATGCAGTGTGAAAGCCAAGACTAATTTATAGATTTTCCTGAAAAACCAAAGCAGGAGCTTTTTCCTTTCCCAACCGTCCGCACAAGCACAAAGACTGTCCATCTCGCTCCTTCCACCGCGCTCGTTCGGAACAGGGTATTATTTAATCAATGTCCTGAAGGAATTTTAAGTCAAATCAGCAGATCCAGCTGCTCCCCGTATCAACTGAGTGTTTCTGGGGCGACGGTTTGCATCGTTGCGTCATCTCGGATACCTGCTCCCAGGTCGGACCGGTCCACATCCAAACGCACACAGCAGTCAAAGTCGCCTCTGTCATGACGCCGCACCGAGCAGGCTGCGACTAGTTTGACCACGCGCGTGACGTGAAAAGAGAGAGGCGGACAGGTGAAAGAGAGAGAGCCCGAGGTCCAAGGTGCAATTATAAGATGACAGGGAATGAGCACCAAACCAAATACCACAGATGGATATTCTTTCACAGCCCGGTATCTCCAAACGGGCTCTGAATCACACGTCAATTTCTCATGTGCATTCATGTCATGTCTACACGTGACTCGCACAACGTCCCTGAAAGTGGCCTGCTTCTTGAGCACAGTCAACATCATAGAGCTCTGTGTGTGTGTGTGTGTGTGTGTGTGTGTGTGTGTATCTTGCCCCTGACATCATTCACAATCAGCATCTCCAGGTCCCAATGGAAAGTGTCTCATTCGCAGCCATCGTCTACGGCCGTGACAAGGCAACATTTAGAGCTGGAATAAAAAAAACAAAACACATTGACACGCAATTCTGGAAATGTCCGTTTATAAATTGTGGACCAACCCTAGGAAGTTAGGAAAATGCCCTCCTAGGGCTTCTTCACCCTGCCGAGGCAATTTCCTGCCCAAAGGGTTGGTAGTAAATATAGTTAATGTGCTGAGGCGGCGATGTTACACCAACATGCTGTTAAAAGGAGACATGAGATACTGGAGTGATTCTGTCCACAATTGGGGCGTGAAATCCCGAACCGTAAATTAAAGCGCCTGGATAAAGACACCAAGGCGGGACCGCCGAGAAGGTGGCCATCGCAAAAATATGTCAAATTATTAAAAAACAACAGAAGACAGAATTCACAAAAGCGCTGCCTGTGCCTGGTTTCGGATCGAAGCTCGGTAATGTTTTGATGGCTCCGCACAAAGGAAACCAGCAGGGAGGGTCTTAAAATGATCTAAACCCAGAGTCGCTCGCAGCTCCATCAATCACTCTGCACGCGGGATGCTAAAGCTGTCTGCCTCGGCTGGTCTGTGACGCTCGGAAAAGGGCCAAAGAGACCCGAGATGCGAGAGATTAAACGTCGTTGAGAACCGGCTCTCTGCGGAAAGGAGAGCCGAGGACGTTTCAGGCAACAGATTGGAGTCTGAGATTTAGATTGGAATTCAAATTGGGCAATTGAGGTAAATGTAAAACATCTCGCACTGTTTTACCGTTGCCTCCTCAGTGAATTAGGTTTGCAAGATGGGAGCGGGTGGGGGGGTGGGGGGGTGTGTGTACAATGATCACCAAATAACTCCAGACAGTTAATCATGGAGTCGTGGAGAGATACTGTACTTTCATTTGTAAGTTTTGTTTCTTTTCACTTTTTTTTTTATTAAAAATTTGGTTCTGCAGAAATTTGAACCCAGAAGTCAAAGACAACTGGACACACTTTGTCTCAACACTTCTAAATATTACATACACATAACTGGCAGCGGACACGTTCTAATTGGAAATAGCATCGAAACTATTCCACATTTCGCCTGAGGCGACCCGCATGCTAATTTCTCAGTGAGCCAACTGTTGTTGACTGGGTCTCTTCACTCTTGATTTTCTTTTGGACGGAATTTTAATTTCGGACTTGTTCAACCACTTGTCCACCATTCCGTCTTGTTTCCTACGTTCATCTCTCCACTGATCGCCACGTGTGCACAGCTGCCTGCATAGCCACACAGCTTAGTTTGATTTGATTATTCCACCGTCAATAATCCCTCTTTAATCATCTGGATTATTCATAATCCCCAAATTTCCAAATGCGCTGTGATGGAGCCCAACAAAAAAAAAGGATCCTACACTTTGCAGAGGATATAGAAAAAGTTTGTCAGATAGAGAGAATAAGAAAGCACACACAAACAGAATATTTCTGGTTTCATTTTCAGGGCGCAGGCTGTCTAAGGATATCTCGGAAACGATTCTGTAGGATTTCTGGTTGTCGGCGGTGGTTATCAGAGACAACAAGGAGCGTATTCTGAGCTGTTTCATCCTGGGGATTAAAACTCTCCAGCCCTTTTGTGAAGTGCAGCCGAGCACTGCTCGGTTCGTCCCGTTAATGCCTCCGGACTGGAAACGAGCCAACTTCTTATGACTGGGATGTGTCAACAACTCACTGGAGGAAATCTCCCGACCGCAGCACCCTCTTCAAAAGGACAAGTCTACATTTGTCCCAATCATCTTTGCTCTGGCATTTCCTTCCGTCTGGTGGCGGCAGACTTTCTTTTGTTTCGCGGACTGAGAGTCGGCATGTGAGACATCAATCAGGGGACTCCCATTAACTCTGTGATCAAATTGCAACTTCTTCTACTAGGATCCATCCGACAACCTTCGGCCGTCTGACGGGAGTACAAGAGCAAGGCAGGGCAACTCTACCAACACGGATCCCCGCTCGTCTCTCTGCTAAGGAAGCGCAAGCTGCTTCCATCGACTCCAGCTGTGTTTAAAAAAGGGACACCATGTCTTCCGCGGTGTAACTTTTGCGGGTGACTCACACTCTATTTCCTGAAAGAGACAGAATGTATTCGCAAAGCTTGGCTTTTTGGGAGTGTAGATCTGACTTTGAATCTCGCGGATCTCCACAGCTAGAAATCCCCTCTGAGGTTACTGAGGTTATGTTGTGTTGAAGGTTGGTATAAACGAACAACGCCACATGTTTGACATATGTAAGCGTATGAATCAGTGCTGAATAATTGTAACTTACTCAAAATAGCCTATAATCGGAGTGATGTATTTCCAGTATTTCTCCGTGTGCAGAAGCTATTTGAGTTCAGCAGAAGGTGGAAAGGTTCACATGCTCTGATGCTCAGTAAACGCACCATTGTCCTCGGACTGTCCATTCCTGCAGCTCCTCTTTTCAGCCTCTCTCTGTAACGGTTGGTTTTAGCTCCTGTCTCCAAAGTCTGCTCTGATTGGCCAGCTGACTCACTCTGTTGTGATCGGTCAGGAAGTGCCGGCCTTCGCTCTCGCTTTGCTTGGCTTTGATCGGGGGCCTGCCTTGTGCACTTTTGTGCAAATTGTGACACCACAATGTTAGGCAAGTATCAGCCGCACTGCTGTTGGGGCGTTTCAGGAGCAGTTTTCTGTCGAGGGGAGGAGCTTGCTTTACAGGAGACTTTTACAACCACAAAAAACACATATTACTCACTAGAGGGAGGGTAAAAACGGAAAAAAGCGTACCATGTCTCCTTTAAAAGAAAAAAAATGCACTATGTGGGTAGATGCAGACCTGCTTAATTGAATTTTGTTGATATGATTTGGCTGGAGGGACAAAGGCAAAGACACAGAGTAGAAAAACAGAACTGAGCTGACTGACAAAAACTACTCAGGCCGAGGGAGATCTCGTGGATTATTTTGAGAAGGACAACGTTGTTCACTGTTGCTGTTTGAAAATGCCAACTGTGTTCTGAGGTGTTCTGGAATTTCCGTTTGTTTACTCCTTGAAAAGTATCTCTCGTGCATACGAAAGTGGTCTCAGACTTTTGGACCCCACTGTATAGGCGCAGCTGTACCTAGCTGTTTGTTATTATATGTGAGAATGCAAATGTCCACAAATGTTTGTTTTTGCAAACGGCAAACTCTGGGAAATAGGGTCCCGGACATTTGACCTTCGTGCAGAATTCCAGTGATCTTTTGAATTGAGGAAACAGCGATTAGTGCAACATTGACATCCACGCTTGATGTCAGCAAATAACGGGGGCCAAATGTTAAGTTGACGCGCATCTCCCTCTGTCTGTCGGCCTTTGCTAACCGAGCGGGGCCGCACATCTCTCAATCCGTCTGTCCTAGGTCTTTGTTCACTTTCTTGCCGTTTGATATTCGGTGTCTGTGTGTGTGTGTGTGTGTGTGTGTGTGTGTGTGGGTGTGTGGGTGTGTGTGTGTGTGTGCGCTGGGCACTGGTTACAGGTGTCCTCTGCCAGCTCCTCCTGGGCACCTGTTACTCATCTGTTAGTCAACCGCCCTCCTGATTGCAGCATTTAAGCGGCAGCTCTTCCGCCCGAACCGAGCCAGATCGCTCAGTCGCTTCGCGCGGCATCGGCTGTGCCCTTGAAGATTCACTCTCTCTTGTCGGTCTGTTTGCGAAGTAACTCTATCTCTCCGTATGCTTCAGGATCACTTGCCTGCCAACAGCCACGTCCAGCCTTTGTCTCTTCTTCTGCCTTTGTTTGGAAACTCAGTTAGCCTGTTGCATATTCTTTCCCTGAACTGTACAAATAAGCCTCTTAAACACTTAAAGTCTTAGATATTTGTCTTCTGCACAGTGAGACCTATTCCTTATTAAAAATACAATTTTATCGAGGTTTCTTTAACAATTATAATAAAAATAGTGATGTGATATCAACAGTCAATGCCCATCTCTTTCCCCCCCTTTTTCCTCCCTCCCCTCAGTGCTACAGTGGGCTGTTGCCCCCCCCCCCCCCCAATTACAATCCAACAACAACAACAACGGATAATCATGGTAAAAAAGATACAAATACAAATAATACTGATAGTATCGATAATAGTAGTAATAGCAATAGTAGTAATAACAGCAGTGATTGGTAGTAAATTGGTCGAATTTTACTATATAGAACAACAACAATAACAACAGTCCAATTCCGAAGGAAAATCGGAAAGCAGCGATTTACCTCCCAGATACTTCCAGGGCTATGTGCCGTGAATTTGTACCCGACGAAGGTGAGATACAACTATTTGTATCTGCGATAAACACAAACGGGCAACGGTGTGGATGAACTGCAGCATGGGAAGGATAACAGCAATGTGAAAAGAATATGACAGCCTATGACCTCAAACGTTCCTCAAAGCGTTCTCTTCTGTGATTGGAGCTGTCCACTTGTGAATGGATCACCTGAGATGGATGTTAATGCCAGGTGGGATCAGGGCCTTCATCACCTTTTTCGCCCCTTGATGAGCTCGCAGGTCAGACAGGGTCTTCTTCCACTACAGGGTGGAAGGAAGAAAAAAAAGAAAGAATAACCCGTGAAACCAGCCATCTCCCTCCTCGGCGTCTGCTCGGATGAGCTCTCCGTTGCTGGGCGCCATGAATCTCGGTGACAGGAGGCAGATGGTGTTTGACATAGGTCACCCATGCTCCACAACCATGAGTCTACTCCATCTGTGGCAGTTCTCAACTCGTCCACCTATTCATTATTCATCAACTAGTCACTGGAAAGAGCGTAATTGTCTCAAATTACAGTCTACTGAAGCTCGAAGATGATGCAATTTAAATTTTGAGACATTGTTTTAATGACTCATCAAACGAAGGGAATGCAAGTTGGCGTATGGTTAATGCAGATGCAATTAAACTATCGTCCATTCACTCTGTTTCATCATGAAAGGCACTGTTCAGTTTGAAACAGTTTCTCCCCAATAGAAGGAAATCAGTGCAATTTGAAATTGCAGGGGTGACAGGGGTGAATGAAGGCGTTTCACGTTCACTTCATTAAAACATGGACAGCTGCGGTATTTTGTGTGGAGCGTGTGGAATTTCTTTAACTGAAAAGGATCCTGCCTGCACTGACCACAAGTGGACATATTCAAGGTTTTGCTTAATAGTGTAGAAATAAATGACAGGTACATCATAATAACACGTCCGAACTCACATTCAGTTTTGAAAGTGTCTGTTTCCATTTTAGTGCATTTCTTCTTCTTTAGTGGATAACTGATTAAAATGTTGATGAGTCTCAGACGCAGGATGGGTAAAGATGTAGACCTCAGCACCTTATCAACAAAGGGACCCGCCTTCAATTATGTTTTTATATGAGCACTTCTGGTCTTTTCAAATGGTGTGGAAACAATGAGCCTCTTCTCAATTTCTCTGCAACCTTGACACCCCCAAGCGTCGCCGGTCATTTGGGATTGTGCCCGGTAAGCATTTCAGCACTAATTTTGCTCATGTTTTTCGCAATAAAGGAAAATGAAAACAGCTGAATCTAAACCTGATAATGGCCCGTACAGCTGCTGAAGAGGGTGTGCGTGAGTGAATGGAAGATAACAGTCTATAGCCACCAGAAGAGCTATTTAAGAGTCGCGGCAAGATACGAGGGGGCTGTGACTATGGCAGGCCTTTTGTTCCCAACCTTCAATGCAGCGCGAGCTCTTTTCTCTCTCAGTGCGAGGCCATCTCCCCCCCATCAACATCGCACATAAGTGCAGGCCCCACAGACAGAGTTGAAGGAAGAGGCATGAGAAAATGTGAAGCACAGATACACCAGTAGTTCCCCCCTAGAGATAGGGGGACTGGTTTAATGTCAGCCCTGCACCCGCAAAAGGAACTGTGTCCACCATTACAATGAAGGAAGCCATGCAGGAATAGAGGATCTGGAAACATGTCTGCAAATTTCATTATTGTGAAGCTGCAAAGAAAACATACTCTAATTTAATTGTGTCCATCAGTAGCCATTTCTTTTTTTTCCATCAATTAAGCTGGTTTGTGTGTAAGAAAAACGTCATCACGGGCCCTATACCACGACGCAGACGGAAGCGACCTCTGAAAACAACCAAGGTTGCCGCTGACGAACTGGCATTTGATTTAAAGTACGCGATATTTTCCAATCTCTCCCACAAAAGCGGCAACACTCGTTCACAGACATGGTGGAATCATCATCGCAGACATCTCCTCTCTGTGCGCTCTAGTCTGTTGACATTTTTCGCATCGCTAAAAAACAGACGTCACGTGATTCGTCTGCGTCCGTTGGTAAGGCCTCTCTGAAAATCGATAATGAACCGAAAGGGGTCCCAGACATAAGTATTTGAGTATTAGTCTGACTACGCCAGGCTAGGTCACAGTTGTGGATATCAATGATGGGTAAAAGGAGAAGAGTGTTGGTTAAGTTACAAGAAAAATGTAATGATTTATCCATTAATCCTTACTAATTTAATTCATAATTTTCTGTGACCCTGCCCAATTCCATCAAAGTTGCTTTAAACTCCTGAAAACTGCAAGTAAAATGAGTCATATGAGTCATCTCTTAAACTGTTATAAATGCTGCATGCTTGCAAAGTACAAAGATTTTTGTCCAAATCAGATCGTAACGTTGGGATAGATGGTCGAAAGGTATCTTCTCTTGAGCAGCTGCAAAATCAACTCCACCTCCAGGGATTGGTTTTCATCACACGTGAACCTTGTGCCCAGCCAATTGAGCTACATGCTACAACTGGGGCACAATACAGGTAGTGACATATTTCACTAATAAACTTATATTAAGCCTTTGTGCCTCATAATACACAATAATACTTTTTTAAGAGTATATATAAGGGGAGGCACATGAGCAACAGAAGACACAGGGATGGTCACAAGGGTACAGAGGCTTCCTGGGTTACATGCTGTAATAAAGTCTCAACCCTCCATCTTAACCAGTTATTATGAAGCCCTGGGCAGGAACCAGTGTCAGCAGGTGGCAGACAGTCCATTAACACATTTTCTGGAATGGCACATAAAACTTTACAGCCAGGACATCTTCCATTTTTCAGGCGGTCACCCTCTGGTCTAAGGACCGGAAGAACCTCTGTGCTCCTGACACCCATTCAACGGTCGACTGCCGTCTTAACCAAATTCGCATCCGGAAAGACCTGAGCAATAATTAAGATGGAATAAGATTATCCTTTATTAGTCCCACAATGAAGACATTCGCCGTGTTACAGCAGCAAAAGCGGAATAGAAAAATGAAAGTAATATCATTTTTATTACATTTAAAAGAATCCCCATGTGTACATCGTCATCAGGAAATCCTTGTGGGATGATGCTTTGCTGATTTTCACTCTTTTATTAAACTCTTTGCACACACGCGCCTGCAGTACAAATACATCTGCCAGCCTGGAAAAGATCAACACTCAATAATGAAAAAGGCCCAACATATTATCTACTCCCAATAATGCTGTCGACGATGACCTTTAGTATGGGTGAGTTTGCCCAGGGGGCATCCATACCTGTCACACAGGGGCACAGGGCATTAGTCAAATTGATCCAAACCTTTCTTTTGTCTGCATAATCTGCATCCACACGCACACAATGCTGGCGACAATGTCAGAAAAACCAACAATCTTGATGACATTTGTTCCTGAGGTTTTTTTTTTTGTCACTTGGTCTGTTTTGGTCCTGTTCGTTTTGTCTCTGTTTTTGCCGCTTTTCTGCCAAAGTTTGAGTTTTGGATCTTGTGGCGGCTGCAACGGCCAGCCTACGCATATTAAAGGTGATGTGTTTCAGGTATTTTGTTCAACATCATGAACACAAGACACATGGAGACTTTTTAGATCTGCTTTCTTCTTCTAGATTCAGTGCACGCTGAATTCCGTTAAGTGTGTTAACAACTTCCCCGCCAGTGTCCCGTCGTCGACCGTCCTTCTGGCAAATCTGGCAAAAGACTGAACTGTTGCATCACACCGGCTTAAGTAGGCGGAGCTGGATAATTGGCCTGTGCCATTCTGCCACAGCCCGGGGGTTGTTCTCTTGGAGACACTCCATCTATGCCACACAAGAGGGATCCCTTCTCCCCCCTGCAATAACTATGGACTGGCAAGCATAGATTATATAAACTTCCAGTGTGGAGATGAAGACAGTCTCTTGGTCACTTGAAGTTCTGTTTAATTTGCAGTTCTGTTAGGTATACAGTTATCTTATTTTGTCACTTTGCTTGGTTATGTTACCCATCCTAAAATACTGTAAATATTCTGGGTGTGTAAAACCCTTATTGTTCCACTTTTACCTGCTCCCCCAGTTTTTTGCGTACACTGGTCCTTCACAGATCCCTTGAAGGAGACATTTTATGCTCATATTCAGGTTCATGATTTTCAGCCTCTTAGAGGTGATCCCTTGTGTAACAATAGGGGCCATGGCTGCGGATGGCAATCCGCAAAAAATGGAAGAAGGACGAGGGCCAATACTGCGGTAAGGGGGACCTTTGTTGGATAAAAATGATGCTTCTCTACAAGTCTTTTTTACTGGATGGTGATGGTAATTTCTTAAGGAAAAAATGTCTATCTCCCGTTCCAAATTGGGCTTTTGAATAGTCCTGAATGAAGTTGCCTGAAGTTTGTGTACATTAGCTCACTTGTGGTTCTACACACATTGCTTACACTCGGGACATTCGAGGTAACGGAAGTTATTTTGAGTTTGCACTTCTGTAGCTTGGGTTAACAAGACACACTGGAGGAGAAGTAGGCTGAAATGTGTTTTCCACAGTCGACACGGTTGAAGTTTGCCTGGCTGTTGTTAAGTTCACAGTGTTCCGTGGGGTTTGGAGGATATGGGACCCAGGTTTCCTGTAACAGAAAAGAGAGGTGCAGACGTGAGTTCATTTTATATGGTCAAAGTGGGCCCTTACTGATCAGATGTTCAAGGTGATTATTTTGAAAATGTAAGTGTATTGTAGTCTGCTAATGGCAATGTGTTCAATTCTGGCCAGTTCGTTAATTACATCTGGCCACAGCTTAATTGTTTATATGAGTGTCTAGAATGAAGAGTATTGACAAGCATTATACTCGCACGAAGAGCATGATATGGCGAATACCGTTGAAGCCTGAAGCAGACAGTCAAAGTCAAGGATTAGTTGATATTGCTTTTTAACTGTCACCTTGAATTTTGTGAGCAGTTGTTACACGTGTTAGGGGGAAATTTATTGCTGTGGCACTTGAGGCGCTTCATTCTCTCAATTTAAATTCATACGGCAGTAAACCAATTGCAGTGGCATTCCTTCCAGGATTATCTCTTATTGAGTTAAGGCCCTTTGTTCTATCTTTACCAGTGTTTTCCTTTAAACTTACCGTAACGTAATTTACTTTGTTCGGTTAATCCTTTTGGAATCTAGTGACGGCACCAGTTGGGTTTACAACCAAATGTATGAAATGTTGGCATGACTGGTTTGAACGAAACCAGTGTTGTTTGGAAGATAACTGCTCTTTTGCTTGAGTTACCGTAGCATGTATGACAGGATACTGCATGTCATTTAGCAGTCTTTATGTAATCTTACTATGTTGTTCATTATAAATATATTTTTCGGATACTAGAATCCAACTTTGAAACTGTCATTGTGAGCTAGCACCGATGGAGTGTCTCTTAGCAACATTAGCACAAATCACATTTATTGGGCCATCACCGACATTTTTTTTTTGTTGTTTTTAACCAAGGGGTGTTGTCTTTTTTTTTTATAGCATGGGCATAATTCAAAATAGCCAAATCACCAAAATACTCTACGTCATACTGTTTTTGAGGCTGCGAAATGCATATTGCACACAAAGCTTATTGATCATATCTTAAAGACTCATAGTTCCTTACTTTAGGACACTTTGCTCTGTAAACTCAGGACGACTTGTGGTTCCCAGAGTCTGTAGGAGTAGAATGGGAGGCAGAGCCTCCAGCCACCAGGCTCCTCTCCTCTGGAACCAGCTCCCAGTTTGTGTCCGTGAGGCAGACACCCTCTCCACATCTCTCTGGTGAAGCGTATAGTTCGAGCTGCTCAATGTGTTTACTGAACCATCTCTTAGTTATGCTGCTATTGGCCTAGACTGCTGGAGGAACTCCCATCATGCACCAAGTCTCTCTCTCTCCCTCCCATGTATTTACACTACATGTCACTAACTTAGTGTCTTCTCTCTCCCCTAGTGCAGGTATGTCTGACTCCAGAGCTGCAGCATCCAAATCTGTCACTAGTATTATTATCATCAGTTTTGCCCTGTAATTTATCATCAGCATTTAATGTGTTCTTATGAACAACAAGAACATGTCATCTATACATGTCAGTATTAATATTGTCATCGTAAGAATCAGTCTGACAGAGTTTAAACAACTGTCACTCAACTGTTCCGGGTCTCTCACTTCTCTTTCCAAGAAGGAATTTGGAAGTGATTTTACTATCTTCCACGTATACACCATAATGTCATCAATTATTACATACAGACAGTTTAACATCAACCATTCAGGTTGGATAGTTGGCACTAACAGAAAAAGAAATGTGTAAAAAAAAAGAAAAAAAAACTCTTCTCAACAGCGCCTGCTATGAAAACGTTGCTATTACTTATAACACACAGGAACATAGTTCCTGTGTGTTATAAGTAGTCTCTAACATTATTTATGACAGTATTCTCCTTCAGACCCACTACATCCAAAACCCTGTCTGTCACCTAATCTACAGAGCTTCTTCCTTCTTGGACACTTAGTGATGATCGTGTGTTGGTATCTGTGAGGTGAAGGCTCTTAACCTCAACTGTGTTAAGTCGTTTGAATTCAAAATTTGTGTTGTACAGTGTGGCATTATTTCATGTGAGAGTGAAAAGTACCCGGTAAGATCCTAAACTCATGAATTTGCAGAGCAACCTGTTGACGACGTTTAAAAGCTTTTGTGGCCATCACAATGGTGCAACTGAGGCATTACTGATGATGCATGTGGGCAATGAGGTGGGAAATGGGCAAACTTGTCCAGCCCTGACATAGGGCAGGTCAATGTGGAGGAGCAGTGTTGTCCACGGAGTGATTGGCTCTGTAGGTGAACTGTAGAGGGTCCAAAAGGGAGCCGTCTGTGATTGGTTTGAGGAAGGACAGGATGATTTTTTTTTAAAAGGCCTTCATTACTATGATGTCAAGGGAACAGGCCTGCAATTCCGTTCTTTGGAACTGCAACAATGGTGGAGGCCTTATAACAAGGTGGCACATCGGATTCAGAGATGGACCGATTGAAAATGCATAACAAAACTGGGGAGAGATGGGAGGCGCAGTGCGTCAAAGGGGGTCGGATTGATGGTCTTCAGGTGATGGGCTCATCCCAGATGATGGGCCATCCGTGCATGTGAGATAGGGGGAACTCTTAAACCCAATGTAAAAGGTGATGAGTTAGTCAGCCGCTCCAGAGGTTTGGAGTGATTGCAGATTGGTGGAACAGGCACCATGCTTAAATCATACTCCAGCCTGCCTTTGCACTCCTTCGTAGGTTGGATGGCCTTCGTTAGGATCTGCTCTGCCAGCCTGAATGTATTCATATTATCCTCCCTGGATGCCTCCTCTTTGACACCTGGCCTTTCATTCAGTGGACTCCATGCCGCTTTGAAGCATGTCTGTTGCCAGTCCATCTACTTACTGCAGTCGTGGATGGTTTAGCCCTCCTCAGTTGCTGTCGGCGGGTCTGGACCATCTGTATGATGCTGTGATCTGAGTGTCCAAGGGGGGGCTCGGGGGATGGAGCTGTGTGCATATTTGATGGTTGAGCAAAAGTGCGCCAGTGTATTGCCGTTGAGAGCTGCACATGTCTCCAGCTGTTTGTAGCTCTGCTTGTAGTTGATATGAGAGATTACATAAGCTGATATCTCCCATGACAAGAACTACCAAGTTCAACCGAAAGAAATCCGCAGAGAAAATTTGCTCAGTCCGAGGAGCACAACACTCGCTGGTCATGCTTCCCGGACGGGGGCTTGTGTGTGTGTGTGTGTGTGTGTGGGGGGGGGGGGGGGGGGGGGGGGGGGGGGGGTCTAAACACTTGTGAGGATGAGAGATGAGAATTCCCCCAGGCAGTAGTATGTTTAGCGCTAGATCAACACTGATGCCGGCATACTTGAGTTGTGCTTGGTATGTTTTGGCTGCATCCAAGTTTTAAATTATGTAAAAACGCAGACCTCCTCCCTTTGATTTCCCACATGCTGCTGTGTGCCAGTCAGATCTGGTGAGTGGATCATTTACAGCCTGAAGAGGGCGACGGCTCACCGAACCCCGTCATTCATGGTCCCATGCAGCCTCTCTAGCTGCCTACGGGGAGGATGCAATCGCTGATTTTGTTTCACGGATCCTTAAAGAAAAGATGAATTCCCTGATGTGTAGGCACATTTGCCAATTAGCAATGTAGAAAATGCAATTCATTGCCCCTGATTCTAAGAGAAGTCTGTTGGAGTTTATTTTGACCCTTCAAGCTCACCCCCTCCATCCATTTTCTTTGTCATGTGCATTGTTGCAGCGCTAAAGCCGAGGCCCAACTTACCTTGGGTGAGAGACGGGATGGACCCTGGAATGGTGGCCAGTGAATTTCAGGGCAGACAGCATCGCATCCCATCCAGAACAATTGGGAATCAAGAGTCACCAGTTAATCCAACCTGCATGTCTCTGGCCGGTCGGGGGGGGGTTCTTGCATGCTAAATGATATGCTTTGGCTTGTGCAGTCACCAGATATGTCCATTTGAACACCTATGGGGGATTTTGGACCACGGTTCGATGGCTCACACCATCATATAAAAACACAAAATTAAGGAATCTCTTCGGAAAAATTCATTCGTTCAGCAGTGTTCATAAACGAGACAATCGATGCCAAGGTACATCTAAGTTCTCTTACAACACCCTGTTAAGATATTCAAAGTTTTGACTTTATTTATAGATGAACTTCACCACTCAAAATTCATACAAGATTTATACAATTTATACAACAGTTATCAAGTATTAAACATTTTTTTAGCCTGACGCAAATCTACTGTACCACATCTTGACTGTATAAATCCCCGCCACTAACTGTAAAGGTATTTGTTTTTGTTTCTACTCAACCTTTAGTTGCAGGGTTGAAAGAGGAGAATTACAGTAGGGGAAAAAAAACAGTTCAGTGAGAGGCAGGCTGCTTTGTGCACAGCTTGGCAGTACAAAGGAGGAGAAGGTCAGCTGTATCCATCACCCTTGTTGAGAAGTGTGTGTGTGTGTGTGTGTGTGTGTGTGTGGCAACCAAACGATCATCAATTGGTGAAAGACTAACAATGATCTAAAGAAAAAAATGCCTGGGCACCTAAGTGCCTAAAAAATTGACTGTTTTTTTTGTCTCTCGACGAAATCGAAGCGGTGAGGCAATCATAAATGCTAAGCCTTTAATGAGCATGTTAGATGAACGCAATTTTAAGCTATTATACCTAATTACCAGGTGTCTGAGATGAGGGCGGTTATTCATTCGTTTATCTATATTAATTAGCACAAAGGTGACCTTTAAAGAGGAGCATTAATAATGGCAATACATAGACTACTGAGAGGAATCCAAAAATATTGTTCAATATTTGATGGCAGTTTCCTTTTAATACCAGGCTTCTTCTTTCACTGATTATACAGTTTTGTTGGTGGTTTATTCTCAGCGGTAACTTCCAATAAATATGTAAAGGATAAAATATAGTGTATTTTCCCCCCAGGTATGCTCTTTAGCCTAAACAAAGCTGACACAGACACACTCCAGCGTGAAATCTCGGAGGGAGGTCTAGTTGGGAAGAGTCGACCCACCACCACGCCACCCCCCACCCCCCAGTCGATGCTTGCATAATGTATGAAGGATCTGGAGACATCACTTAGAGATGCTGCCAATATCAGCTGGGGCCCTGCCCACCCCTGTGGCTGCTGCCCTTTACCACAACCTTTAAAAGGTGGAATCCCTTAATACAGACTTTATCTAAAATTCCCCAAATGTTAATATGAAAATAGGCCATTCAGTTGCACCATTAATGTGTTTGGGTTTTGTGTGCATGGACCATTTCCCTATCCATATAAGATGGAGGAATTGGTACTTCTATGTCTCAACTGTGCTTTATTGTATTTTCGCACAACCTAAAAGAAAATGCGATATATATTTGGAGCATTATTCCTATCAGTTGTGATCTTTTTGAACTAACTTGCATTTCTGCAATCCTGGCTCCTGCTAATGTGTTAGATGTACTGCTAATGTTCCATTTCAGGGAGTGACACGTTACAAGGCAGGAGATGACAGCTGATCATACCAAGTGATTTGATATGCACACGCCCTCTAGCTCAACTCTTTCAAAAATAGACATTTACATACCGTGATGTTAACATGACTAGCACCAAGGGGAATATCCAATGCTTCCCCATCAACTTAAACCATGTCATCCACCAGAGGGTTTACCATCTGTTGCCATGCAACGTCCATCAATGTCTTTGCTTTGTCATATTGGTGCAAGGTTTTTCTCTCTCCCCGGCAGCAGAACATCTCACCATCTAAAATATAAAGAACCAGCAGTAGTCAACATGTTGGGCTTTTCCTGCAACGCAACAGTTCATTAGAACAATGGCTTTGCAGTTGAGGATGAATAACCCATTTTTATTACAACAATGGAAGTAGCTGCATGATCTCTTTTGCCGATTCCTGACCATCGCGTCTTCTTTTGACTCGACTGTTTCTCTCAAGGATCACCGTTGCATCTGATGACTCAGATGGCCCCAGAGGACGAGGTGTCAGACGGCCAGGAGTGATGTCCAGTCACAAGAAACAAGAGTGGACGACTGGTCTCCGGCCTCGTTTTTTGGCAAAAACGGACACGATGGACGACTGGGAGTAACACCAGCTATGGTGTGAAATCAACACTGTCGAGTCGTAAGCAGAATCCGACATGAGAGTCTTTTTGAGGATTAAGTATCTTGAAGTGGAATTAACTAAGAAGTGTTGAAAATTCTGTACATTTTTACTCTCTACTCAGACCCCAAAAAACCCCCAACACCTGATTTTGCAGTGCAACTATCCATTCGCTCTTTGTCAAACAAGTCACAAACCAAATTGCAAAGTGCCATATGCTGACAGTTTTTTAACATCATCGCAGCAGAAGAGAGGCCGGGGCTGCTTGGGCGGTGGCGGTGGTGTTGTGGAAGTACACTGTGAAGTGCAAAGATGAAAGATTGTCCTTTTTTTATTCAAGAAAGGGTGATTTGCCTTCGTAGAGGCTTGACAGGTTATCAGTTATTTGGGTAGCAGGAAGAAGCCTAATAGCGGTGTGTGTGTGTGTGTGTGTGTGTGTGTGCATGAACTTTTGTGCCACGTGTAGTTGAAAGTTAAAAAATGCTTATACATAAGTCATATACATTACAACAGCACTTTCCAATTAGTTTTAATGTTTTTACAGCCATTTCACAATTGAACTGATTTCAAGCTTACACTTATTCACCACACAGATTGAAGAGACATATCAAAACTGAAACTGACTAATCCATCTTGAATTTACTGTGTGATTTAAAACAGAAAATCAGAGACACGCATGATGAATTTTGTGTCCGATCGAAACAATTGTAGAATGGGCATGAGCTTGAAACAATGAAGGAAATGTTTACAGGCAAATATTAACTATTAATATTAAATCAAAAAAAGGCTCCAGTTGCTCTTGCTCCCACACTAGTGAAAGAGTGCGGGGAAAGTCGAAGTAGTAATTATGTTCCATCAGACAGAAATGTGGAGGTCAGAAGTCAAAGTCAGCAGGGATTCAGTGTTTTGCTCAAGGACACTTCAGCGGGTCAGAGGGCAGCCAGCCGCTGTCGGCCCAGAGCATTTTTCTTTCCTCAATGTTTTATTTTATTAATTGTTGCATTAGCGGCGTAGTGCTTTCTCTTGTAGGTAATCTTGCCAGTTTTTTGCTTCAACCCACAGCCTCAACTTCACAGCTCCGAAGACCTGGAGCCGAACAACAGAGCGAAACGTGGCAGGATGGACGACGACACCAGCCCTGCAACCATTACTGGTTTTACTTTTAGTAAGTATTAAATGAACATTGTGATGACCAAGTAACACAATGATTACATTTTGAAGCAAGGTTTCATTTTGTATGGCGAGATCCCCCCAACCCCCCCCCCCCCCCCCCCCCCCCCCCCCCCCAAAAAAATTGCATTTTCTTCTTCAAATAAATGCAGAGGAGAAGACATTTTGACAAGTTTGAAGTCAGAGCCGGGCGAAGCGGCATAGAAGATCTAACGGAGTCGCCCATGTAGATTTGACAGTTCACCAGCGGAAGGCGATGCGGCGGAGTTGAGGGGGCGGGGGTTCATTATCTCCTAATTACACAAGATATGGCGGAGGCTTACCGAGCTGGAGCAGGAAGACACCGGCAGACACCAGTGTGTCTCCCCACAATCCAGTGCCAAGCCTGTTAAAATGCCGCGTACTTACCAAAGGATTACAGTGCACAATATTGCTGCTGGCACCTTTTGGAGGAAAAAAGCAAATGAGAAGCTCAAACCGGGAGAGAAATGGAAAGGTGGGGATGAATGTCATCTGTCGTGAGTGGGTGAGTCAAATAGACGTGTCTGCTCTTTCCTGGTCCCAAAACCCAACTGTCCAGCCGAAGCAGATGCGGCCACATGCCATGCACTCATGCTGCTCCACAGCCAATGTCTTTGAGAAAGTCTCGGACACATCTGGCCACAGGACAGACAGTGGACCCGGACAGCTTGACTGCATGTCGCGCTGCATTGTTAACAAGGAAAGTTTGTTTCCATGTCACAGTTGAATGAAAACTTTTCCTCCTCCTCTCCTGCAAATTCATACAGCCGGAAACCGGCGCCAAGCCTTTGAGCGAGGCTGACAATGCGATAAGGATAATGTCTCCTCGCTGGAGCCGAAAGTCTGAGGGAAAATTAAAAAAAAAAAAAAAGAGACGGTGGCGGCTGGCTCCAGATGTTGTTTGTGTAAATGCACCCAACTGCCCACAGAGAGAAACGCTCTCTGTGAGACACGTCGGACCTTTCCTACATTACTCCTGCACTGGGGCTCTTTCCCCTCACCGTTCCACACACCAGCTCTGCAACAAAGGGGGCACTGTAACACGTGACTGTTACAAATGTAAAAAACATACCTGACTCATCAGTTGTCCATTGCTATAAAGGTTGCAAAGATTTTCTTTTTGTAGTTGAGATCTGGTTATGATAGAGCCCAGATGGTGACAGAATGATTTTTCATCCGCAAGCAAGACTGTAGGAACTAAGTTAGCCGTACACAAAGGGTTTTTTGAAATTGGATTGCACTGGTGTCTCATGTGGCTATAGGCTCCTGTCACTGAATCCTTTGCTGCTGCTGCCGCCGCCGCTGCTGCATAATGAGAAGATGCTGTGCCATCTAGCGGACAAATGGGGGAACAGCACCATTGGGACACTCAAAATTTCAATAATGAGGTAAACAAGTAGCTGTGTGCATACAGGCTTTAAATGTATTTACCAGCCACTTGTCAAAACAAAACAAAACACTAATCCGTCTCTCCAAACAAGACTAAATTATACAGCTGACTGGTGCAATGAGGCCGGAGCAGAGGGCAGGAAGAGAGGCAGAGCTTATTCAGAACCCCATCTACTCGTCAGAATTTGAAACTTATGTATGCTTTGTATTAATGTGCACCTGTCTGTGGCTAGCTGAAGGAAAAGGAACAGGCTTCCAGGTTTCCATTCATCGCAGATATATGCAGTACATATTGCTTACCAATAATGCACAACCTTGATCTTACACTTTCAGCCGACCTCCGGCTCTGCGTCTCTCTTCACCGCCGAGCTCAGGCGATCCGGAGGAATTACTGGCCCCTTTTTGATCAGCTTTGAAGTGAAACATGTTTCAAACAGAAGTATAGAGCGAGGCGCGGACAATGGTCCTGCACTAAAGGGTTATGGAGGCAATTCATTTGGTTAATTACCAGGCCATAGTGCAGTGGGTGAAAATTGCGCATCATGCCGAGGCGGTAGCAGGACATGTTCTCTTTAAATTGAATACTGTTTGTCGAGTTGCAGGAGTGCGGGACACATAGGAGAATTCTAGGATATATAGAATAGCAAGATAACTGTTACGGTGTACACTTTCTCGCCTGATTCCTTTTCTCCCCATACTAATCCCACAAGACTCTAATGGGAGGCAGCAGACAGACCTGGGCCACAGAAATAGACGGCAGACCTTGCCCGGTCGGTGCATCCAATTAGCAATCATGGCAAATCTTCAGCCCGGGGCTAATGGAGATGTGGATAAAATCCAATGGACAAATTGGAGGTAGAATATAATAAGGGGACTGGCAGATGGGAGACCTGGAGCCTCAAGATGCTATCTGACACACGCACATGCTGACTGGCTTCGCTTCTGCTGACCGAGCATCTACATCGGTCGTCACCCAAAGATAATTATGTCACATAATAGTGAATTACACTGGCATCAGTTCAGAGAAACTGTAGCTAGCCTTTGTCAGCATGTCAACTTCCTTTGTACGGCTTCCAATTTGAGTCAAATGAAAGCCTGGCAGTGGGGACTCTATTCACACGTGCTCTCCTTTCCCTGAACAAAAGATCCTCTTTTCCTTAAATGGGAGAGGAGGCCACCTCTTTTCCGCTACGATGTCTGAATGCGAGACACTTCGGCCCTCAAGTGGAGAGGAGACCATACACTTCCCGCCTCCTGTGTTGTGTCTCAGGTGAGCGTGCATATTTCATGTTAATTGCTTTTCTAATTGTATCGATGAGCAGCGAATGGAGAATTGCATCTGGCTCGTCGCGGCTGGTGTGACCGCGGGGCATGACTCAAAAACACGCGGCGTCCTGCTCCGCGGAGTGGATTGCTGAGGCCGACTCTCAGTGTGTGATAAAGCTCCAGGCGGGCGGGCGGGGGGATTCACACTCTGCATGCAGCCGTAGGTGATTTGTCAGCGTGGTTGAGAATGTGAAAAGCGCGGGGGCGGATCGGTCTCTGTCTGTCTGCGAAGATGGTTTCCTCTGTATTTCATCACCTCGAATTTATCCTTTATATTTCCTTTCTCTCTTTTTCTTTCCGGCGTTGTTGCTTGTAAGCAAAGAATTGATTCCCCCTTCTATTGTTGGCCGATGAAGGCTTCTGGTGCAAACGGCCCTCATAGAGTTTGTATTTAATCCTGAGCGCGGTGTTTGTTTTGTAAAGATCAAGACATTGGCACTGTGACCTCTTTAATTCATTTAAATTAATGAAGGAGTTCCTGTGCTTTGTGTTTGACTGCACACTTGGATTTCTTTTTCTTTTTTTCTTTTCTGGTCCATTTGACTGGGATAGACTGCAAACTAAGTGTGCCAAATCTGTTAGTGTAAGCGGCGCGTGACATCTAATGGAGGTGATTAAACAATGCTAATTAAGCGTCCTAAACAAACAGCCAATTACCTCGACTCCAGCTTCTGTGAGATGGAGACGAGTGGCTTCCCCGTGAGCAGCCGAGGTGAGCGGGGAAGATGAGCCAACGTTGCTGGTTTGACTCAGCGTGCATATTCCTCCGCAGCCCGGCTGCCTTTTATAATTAGCCAACATCCCAGAGAAGACGCGGCTGAGGCAGATATTTACCTCAAGCGGCTTTTCATTTGGCCACGTCTGAGCCGCATTCAAATCTTACCCGAGACTCTTTGTTGCCAGGCAACGCGGACCCGGGGTACTTTGTGGCGTTCCTCATTGTCGAGTTTGCCTTTCAGCCCTTTGACAATTCCTATCTGGAATCTACACTGACGTCCCCGTCTTTGACCTCAACGGAGACAATCTTCTGAATTAGATGGATGCCGTGAAACGTGCTGCGGCTGCAGCCCGGAGGAGGATTTCCCTCTGATTCTGAAAAGTGTCTTTGGATTTTTCCCCTAAAATTGTTTTTTTCCAGAGGACCAAAGGGGGGGGGGAGAAAGGTGATGAAATGATGTTCAACGGAAACCATGTTGACGTCTCCTAAGGAGTGTGTGTTACAATACATCTCCGTCTCTTTCTGCTGGATTAGATATAATATGGCATATATGTAGTCACTCTCTCATGTAGTCACGTTCCACTGGCACGAGGTTTTGCCCACTCATCGCGAGCTCAGAGAATTCGGCAGTGAGCCGGGCTGACGCGGGCGAGGCCGAAGAGTGTGACTGTCTTCACACAGAACTGTGTGGAAAAGTGACAGTCGGGCCTCACTTTCATGCAGCGAGCTGGGAGCCGGAGTGGGCCTCTCACATTGTTGGAAGCTGTCCAGATTAATTAGTTGACATCGGAGAGTACAGCGCGCTGACTCCCCCCCCCCTCCTTCGTCTGACAGGGCAGCCGTGACGGGCGGATATCTATCCGGGGGATCTCGGGGATCGGGAGGGCTGCATGATCGATCAGGGATACGTTTTCTTTCCTTTTTTTGTAAACACCATAGTTCAATCTGGCGTAGCTTTTTTTTTTTTTTTTTTTACAAATGGCTGCAATTTCTAAAAATGACAGCATCATTACAATAAAGGTTGAGGGGCAGGAGGGGTTTGCTAATATGGATCGTGGCCTGGAGATAAACTCCGATTGGACCCTGAGCAGCATCATTGATTTCCCATGCGTCAAGAGGACCAACATCAGTTAGGTGAACAACGCGGAACCCTACAACGGGGACGAACTGAGAGGAAGAAGACACGCCGGAACAAACCTCAGCGCAGCTGGGACAAAGGCAGCACATAAACCTTTTTGTCATTAAGCAGAAAGGGCTGCACTCCCTGTAACGCAGCACCGGCTGCGTGGCAAACATCTACACCACGGAGCTCTGCCGAAATCTATTCTCTGCATATCAACTCCTTAATCTCTGAATGTGGAAATGTAATACTGCGTGGTGTCGAATCGCAAACTCATAACACTGTCGGCAAAGATACAAAGGCTGATACTTTGTGTGTCGTCCCCCCCCCCGCGCTAGAGAGAGAGAGAGAGAGAGAGATCGTTTGATGAAGAAATACATTCCTCAGGCTTTGAATCAGCGCAGTGCATGGATGGCCAGACTAGGCTACCGACATAAGGAATTGAACAGAGCGGACTAGAATAGGACATTCTAAGCACAGTGCGTCCTCAACTTTTAATAGAGCCGAAGAGCCTGAGAAGTAGGGCAGTGCGGTTTCCCTCGCATGCAGCCAAATGAGCCGTAAGTGCCTGAGGAGCCGGGAATCATACTCCAGGGCAACGACAGGAAGGCAAAGCTCATTCGGCGCTCTGATCAGCCGTGATGACGGGCAGGTCGTCATCAACAGTCAGAAAACAGAAACAAGGCCTGCGTGAAGAGCCTCGCTCCTGCTCAACCGCGCCAACAAACGGTGGGCTGGTATTCGCCGGGGACCGATGATATAAGGGCGTTACTCAGCAATGGGCAGGAGATTTAAGAGCCTTGCGATAGTGTAAAAACGCTTTGGGCTTGTAATTAGAAACGGAGAATTGATAATCCTTTGTGTGGATGATCACGAGGGTTTAACACCCGTAATCTTGGAAGTAGGTCAAAGAAAATATAGGAAAAAAATGGAATTTATTACCTTTCACGGTGCCATTTGCTTTGTTTACCTTGTACCTGGGTGAGTGTATTCTATCAGGGTCTTCTCCCTAAACCACCGGCCCCTCCCGCACCATTTACACCCAGGTTCAAACAGCCCTGTGCACTTTGAAGCTGCAATAATTCAGCCAACGGAGAATCATATTGCCATTCATCTGGAGTTGTGTGTGTGTGTGTGTGTGTGTGACCACATGGTGAATGTAAGTCTAATATCTCACTCTCCCTTTAGCTCTGTTTTGGTCTCAAACCAACTCCCGAGGAGAAACCCAAGGATTAGCTGCAAAGGTTTTCAATTTCCGTCATCGGCTCGTCACCAACTTTCTCTGCCTGTCTGTTATTTTGATGACGATGAGGAAATCGGACTAGACTTTCATCAAACATACAATTGGGGATACAATGCCATAATTGATGGAGTCTAAGGTCATTCGGAAAATAAGACCCACTTGAACATAATAATAAGGGGGCAATAAGGATGAAAATAGAATAGTATAAGATGGAAAATAAACCCAGCTGAATAAGAGATAAAACCCATCAATGAAGTAAATGGTATCATTTGTAAATTGCATTGCAGCAGTGCACAAGTGTGTAACAAAGTGCAAAAAAAGCTCTTTGAGAGCCGCCTCTCCATGATATCTGTGGGTAGTGTGCACTATACTCTCGCTCTGGGGCGTAATTGACAAAGGCTTCATCCTTGATTTTCTTCCAGCTGTCGCTGCGAACCTCCAATAAACCAGCAGCAGGTGACCGTAGTGTTCTTGAAAGCAAATAGTTACCGAGGGAGTTTGCAATGTGGCCCGGCCGCCGTAGCCCATTATGGGTCTTTGTACTGTATATAAGGAGGAGGACCTTACAATCAATTCTTAATGTTATGGCTAAACCAGTGCAGAGCAGCAAAAGGCTGGACAAATGTGTGCTCTCTCTCTCTCTCTCTCTCTCTCTCTCTCTCTCTCTCTCTCTCTCCTCTTGGTCCTGTTGTTTTATTTTCTAAGCTGTTTTCATCATCTCGCTAATTTGGGACATGAAGCTTAGATCTGCAAGATTTATGGTCTCGTATTTAATTCAGGGAATTTATGTCCCCCGGTTATTAAAAAAAACATTTATCTTTCTGTTTTAGGGATCTCAGTTTTGTCCTTGATTAAGAAATATAAGGAATTGTTGCTGATCCATCTACCTTTTGCAAAAAGACAGGTAGTTATTGATCTTGCAGCTGCTGCATCATTGGGCTCAGCAGAGATGGACAGTTGTGTGTCATCAGCGTACAGAAACATACATTGTGTTCTCTAATGATGTTAACGGGCCGCATTTATGATGAGAATCATGATGGAAAGACCAACCACCTTTAGAGATGATAGCACAAAATATCATGGTCAGTCATATCAGACATTGCAAGATATTAGTTTAGTCTTAAATTGGGTCAATCTTCTTGCAGGGTTCTGTGCATACAGTGGATTATCCAAACGTTGAAACAAAACAGTAAGGTTGTGGCACATTAAACCAAAAACACGAAGAACCACATGCAAAAAGTTATCATTTCCAATTTTAATAAAGAACTAGTGTTTGCACAGGTTCACAAGTCAATTTATTGAGATTGAATAGACATGCTGGAAATAGAAGAAACAATGGTGTCAGACGAGGCTGTCTTACTTTTTGCATTACTGTGCAGAGGTATGTATAATTGGACAAATATATTTGGGAGAAGCTTTGCAAAACTGAGCTGCCTTCTTGATAGTGAGGTGAATAAACAATTTATTTTGGACATTGTGACAATCTCCTGAGAGATACCCATATTCTTTTTTTTGTTTTGTTTTTGGTGGGGGGGGGGGGGGGGGGGGGGGGGGGGGTTCTGGCCATATCGGTCATTCAGCAAGTCAATTTGTCAAACTAGCCATTTGTCACTTCATCCCAGATTATTGTTTTACCGTATATCATCCACACAGGATGTATTTTTTTTTCTCTTCCCTCGCTCTCAGGCTAATAATTCCACTCGTACAACTCTAAATATGTAATAGGCCAATAATGAAATTGAATAACCTTTTCTCAGCCTGCGAGTGTCGTCGCGTGTCCCGGTCAAAAGTGCAGGACAATTGCTGAGCGCTGCCCTCTCCGGAAACTTGTTGTTTCAATGGAACGGCATTGAAACAATTGTTGTTTCAATGCCGTTCCATTGGGGGACATGGCTTTCAAACTTTCTTTCTTTGAGGCAAACTTTTGCTAACCGCTGCTGAGTTCAAAAAGGTACTTGGACGTCGATGAGTCCAAACTTGCCAGAGACACCTATTAGTGCTTGACACGCGCAAACAAACCAAGAGGAAAAGAAAAAATCTCTACCAATAATTTATCAGCGACTCCGCCGTGCTTCATTCTGCCTCCGGTGTAAGCCAAACCCTCCCGTTCGCAGTCCACCGGCAGCTCTTTACTTCCCCTCCTACTCACACAACTACTCTCTGAAGCCTTAATGCAAAGACAGATGGCTCCTGTAAATTACCCTCAAATCTCAGCGTAAGCATTTCAAGAATGATTCACCGACGTCCAAATCATTCTAAACAATACTGTCAGTGTGGGAAAAGTTTGCGACGGTAAGCGGTACACTTTTTGAACGGTGCCATTCATTCATCGTCTACCGCTTTATCCATTTAAGGGTCACGGGGGGGGGGGCTGGAACCAATCCCAGCTAACATTGGGCGAGACTTTCGGCGTGTCTTCGGGCCTTAATTTAGTTTGGGTTAGAGGGTTCGTCAGTCGAGAAATTCATGTTATTCATACACCACGTTGTGATACCAGGCTGAAAAAAAAACCCCACCTAGTTTTTCTCGCGGTGGGTCTCATCGCACTCCAGGATGTCCTCTGGAATCGTTCCAGCGGGAACCTCCCTCACATCCTCATCTTCTCCCAGATAAATTGGCTGCCGGCCAGCTGGTTGGCATCGCTCCGGTCTAAACGAAGAGTGAGACAGAAGAGATGGCCTTGTCAATTTGTTCCCAATGACCCGGCTCGGCTCGCGGTGCTCCACGACCTGCCCACACTCCAACCCTCTCCACGCCGTTAAGGGCATCTCGATCCATGCGGAAAGGAGCGGCGCTATTAAAGGCAAAGTCGTGTCCAGACATTCCGCTTTAATTAGGGGAATATGAAAATTAACATCCTGATATCCCGTACCAGTGATTTCGGGCGCGAGCGATGCGAGGGGATGACTTTTATTACGCAATACACTCTGATGTGTGGTTTACTGCACAGTCACTTTGGCACATACCTGTCACCTTTCAATTTCCTTCAGATAGATGCCCCCGCTGCTCCTCCAGCACCCTGTCTTCATCACTTCGCCCTCCTTCTGGACACTTTATGGCAGTTTAGCAAATGGAGGCAGCACCCAGACAGGGTTTAAGAGCAGGAGGAATGAGTGCCATTTCACCAACAACAACTGATATAAATGCTGACAGTGCAATTTAAAAGCTGGTGTAGCCTTTGACAAAGCAGTCCGGTAAACCAACTGGTCCCCAAATAGCTTTGCCGACATTGGGGGGGGGACGGGGGACGGTTTACATTTACCTTGATTTGTGTAAACCCATTTCCGTGGACAAACTGCCTCTGCCGAGAGATTAATGAGTTAATCCAGGGGCCGTTCCCTTGTCCTGTAGGGTGAATAAAGGAGGTAAATAATCATGGATGTGGGTGTCATTATGTACTTAAGGTCTTTAGTCCTCCAGGATGCTTAGCAACAATGAGACAACTTTATCTCAATTGGAGCTGATAAACGCAAAACTGTTTGTGGAAACAAGAATAAATGCCCTCAATGAATCAGACCCAGGAAGACGCTTGGATTACGTGTCAGCGGCCCACTTACAGTAGCCACTTAGGATTTGTCAATGTTTCAGATGGGTTGTGATGTCGTGATGTGTTGTAAATGTTTAGTTTTTTTTTCTGCTTTTTGAAATTGCTACCAGAGCGCCACATTGTCCATGTGACATCTGCAGAGCAGTGAGTGACGCAGGAAGTGCACCACGGGCCTCAGGACTACTGGATGAGTAACAAATGTAACTGTCTATTTGTTTCCAATTGTTGGATCATACTCAATAACTAAACTGAAAATGCAGATCAGCAATTGCGTTTCATTTCAGGCCCGAAAAAGTGATCACAACACAAAATGAGCTAACGAGTTTATTATCGCAATGTAATAATTCCATGATGAAGAGGAAATATGAATTCAATTTCAGCGATTGACATTTAATTTCCTTGTTCATCTACCTTGCCATAACTCAACAACGACGACAGGATTAAAATTGTGCCTTTGCCTTTTTCACTTTAAAACGGGCTTTGTTAATCAAACTGTGTGAGCAGGGGACGGGGACAGGAAGACAAGGCTCGTCCTTGTTTGTTCCGGCTAACTAGGGCTGCGTCGCTCCAAATGCACCGATGCAGAGAGACAAACAAACGGAAAGATCAGAGAGAGGAGAGGAGCCGGGGAGGACGGTGACACGGAGCGGCGAGAAAACTGTTCATGTTGACAACGCATTCGTGGTTTGAGTTTGGGATTAGGCCACAGAGCTCGAGAGACGAAACCTCTGGTCACACAGTTCTCCCTCCGGTGCGTCCCGTTTCGTTCAGTCAGCCGCTCTCTCTCGTGATACGATGCACATTCATGTTCTCTCTCATCTACTCTTTTTAAAAAAAAAATGAGAATACTGTAAATCAGAGCAAAACAGAAATGGCGCCATGACGGGATTACGGTTTGATTAGCCGGAGGCTGTGCCTGGAGTGAATGTTTACAAGAGAACCAAACGGGAACAAAACCCGGGATTGTCCCAATTCATACAACATGTTAAAATGTGCAGCGAGTATTTTGAGACGTTTCGCAGCACAGTGCGGAGGTCGGGACGGCGGATCCTTCATCGCCAGGCCCCGTGTAGCCCCCACCGTGACAGTGACCGCCAACCCCCTTTTTTTCTGACCTGCTGCTTTTGGACACGCCACAAGTCATCATGTAGTCACCATTAAAAAAGAGTACTGATATTGATATGCCCCGAAGATGTTGAAATCCACTCTGATTTTTATGACTACTATCTAGCCATACCATTTCTATTTCAGGTTTCAGTCTCAATTTGTCAATAAAATTACATTTATGATGGTCACAGTGCACTACATTATACCTGTACAACGTTTCTCTTCCCTGGTTGCACTAGAGAATTAATTGTGAACCCAGTCAACAATTTTCACATGGACTTGTTCCTTGAAAATAAATTGTACGGTGGATGATACTTTCCGGGTAAGACTGCTCTAATGTTAAGGCTTTTTTTTGTTTTTTTTGTTTTTGCAGCCTACTCATGAGAAACAATATTTCATTTCAACTGTATTGATGAAGTGGGAATGACGAAAAAGCGCTCTGAACTGACCCAGCGAGGAGCAATTTTCCTGTTCTCTGAACAAGTGAAAATCACTGTCTTGCGGGCGAACGACTCATCTGCTGAAATAGTGGCAGAAATGGACCCCGGCCGCGTCGTTTACATCCAATCAATTTCATGCCAAAACACACGTACCCAGCGGAAATGTCCACAAAGGATTTTAATGATCTCTTGACGTGGCTTCAGACTTGTCATTGTGTCAGTCCAGGTCGTTGTTTCAATATTTCCTAAACGATATTTGGCACTAAAGCAAATGACAGATATGACACAAGCATAAAGACAAATGACAAAGCCAGTGTTTTAAAGGATCTCTCTGGCCTGACACTAATGTGTGTTTCCAACCTGTGTATTATGATTAAATTGGTCCATCCAAGCACAAAACCATCTCTCTCTCCTCCTCCCTTTATGCCAACGACGTTTTGCAAAAGGACTCTTCATTAGTCACAGTACACAGCGGATCAATTTCCCCTGAAAATTTGACTTGCGTGTACATTTCCCCCCCCCCCTCCTTTTGTTTTCCTTTGACATTGTGCCCAGGAGGAGAGCAGCAATTAGACTACCCATGGCAACCGTCCAAAACGAGTCACTTCACGTTCATCTTAGACCCCTTATTTAGTCCCGACAAACCATTATCCCCTTTTAACTGGGAGTGGAAATTATGGGCCTCGCGAGGAACACAATGGACTCAAAGACAGCATTGACAATGGACCAGTTCCCTCAGCATTGAATATTTCATCAGTCGCTCTGAAGTGGACGTCGCTGATTCGCGGAGGGGCCAGTCTGACATAATGGATGACTGGTTGACAAGCCGTCCCGCGTGGAGCTGTCTTTACAAAGTGAAAAAAAAAGAAAAGATCCACGTGTGTAATGACACGCATGATTCCACTAGATGGCCCTTGCACCCTTGCACCCAGCTGTGCTGCCTCGCCAGGAGTCATGTTTGAGCCGCACTACAATTGAGTTCTCGCTGTAGACAAAAGGAAAACATCCAACAGTAACATGTAACCTTCCCAGTATGTGACCTTAGAGTCACCTCGATAGCAGTAGTCTAATTCAGAAGGTAAACTTAGACCCAGTCTTCCCGAGTGCAACTAACTATTTAGATGTATTTGTTCTAAAGTTATTATCTCTCATATTAAGTGGACTGTTCATTACTTTTTAGAATTGCAGTAGGTTTTGAAATGTTTTGAAGTACCCTACTTGTGTTCAAAGTAAACGAAAGCTCTAATTTACATAGAATTGTGCCAAGTACAGTGTATGGATGGAGATGCTTTTTAAAAAAAAAACCTGCTTCCTACGTGAAGGCGCGCCAAACTACGTCAGAAGTCAGAAACAGACGCCTCGACTGAAAAACAACACCAACAACGGTGTCATGCAGGGTACAGTATGTTCTACCCCTTTTTGAGGAAGTGGTTTGCTCACGGGACTGTGTCACACGCAATCTTCACCCAGTGCCAGATATTTAAAATCATTTTTTCCCCTGAGCTGACTTGTAATCGTCTGCCTGCGCGCAAAAAAATAACCAACGGCAGTTGCCTGCCCCCAATGAACAGCGGCCTGTGCCGTGACTGACGATTTTAACGCTCTAAAGCCACAAAAGTCTCTGCAGGAACGGGAGGTGTCAGTCACTCTCCCGTGTTGGACATAAATCGCTCCCTCCGCAATGATGGATTTGCCTCCCAGGGCCTCTCATAAACATCTCAGAGCTGAACGGCTTTTTTTCTTCTGCTCCCCCCTCGCAAGTCCGCCTGTGGGCTCTCACCAGCAATATTACAAGGTTTCTTTTGTTTCTTCTGGCAGCGTGGTACCCTGGGATCCATCTGCACGGGCCCACATGGGGACACTGGGTGTTAGAGGACTGCTCAGCCCTGACGTAGCTTCGAGGCACAAGCCGAGCTGTACTGGTATCGCTGGTACCATTGCTCTTGGTGATTTATGGGCCGGGGATGATGATGAAATAACACTTCTTCTAAAGGAAACCGTAGACAGCTAAGTCAGAAGGAGGGAGGATGGTTTGGGGTGGGGGTGTTTTGTCCAAAGCCAAAAAGTCATCGACTGCAGGGCAGGGCGTGACTGGGAGTGTGTGCAGGTGGTGTGCGTGTGGGCTGTCCGGCCTTCATCCTGCCTGGGTCAGTTTACCTCTCTGTCGCCACACACTGACCTTTTAGTATGGGCTGCACCTCCTCTCCTTTCACCCTGGCTTTTATGGCCCCATGTAAATCTCTCTCCGGTAACACAAGCTTGTCAGCCCTCCTCTAGCCCCCTTTTCTTTTCAACGCATTTATCCTCCCAGAGAATTCAAAGAGACACTGCGGCAGGGAGTTGGTATGTGGGGCTCCCTTCGACTTGAAACGGATCGAAAAGGGCCGAGGGATGATCAAATAGGGAGAAAGTCTGGAGCGAAACCTTAGACATGGGAACGGCTGGACACTCCAGTGGGCAAGAAAGGCCCGCTCAGATGAAAGGGCCAGTCGTCCGTCAATAAGTCATTAAAGCAGACACGTCGACCCAGAAACAAGAACGCTGACAATCCCTGTCGCCCGGCGCCAAAGGGTGAGCTCGCGGGGCGGCGCGCAGGAGGAGGGGAGCGGATTGCAAGGTGAGACTGACGCTTGCCCTGAAATTAATAAAAGATTACATGAAGATGAACAATGGGTCAAAGTGATGAGCGCCATCTAGAGGAAATTCTGCTTCCTCTTGTTCGTCTATTTGTGTTTGTTTGTTTGTTTGGTCTTAACTCCCTTATATTCACGCTGTGTGTGTGTGTGTGTGTGTGTGTGTGTGTGCGCGTGTGTGTGCGCGCGTGTATGTGTGTGTGATGAGGAGAACCTCGACAAGCTCCAAGAGCTTATCTGTCTGTAATCAGCGGACAGTGAGCGTGCAGAGGTCACTAAGTGCTCAGACAGGATTCCCTTTTACAACATGATGTTCAGCAATAAAATACCACCCAGCAGAGTCTGACAGCTTTTGTCTTCAGGGCTGTTTGTGCTCTATTTATAGAGAAAGGCAATACACGGAGAGGCACACACAAACCAAAAAAAAACGTTCAACTACCGCTCGGCTTCTTGCAGTTTTCTCCGGCTGACGGAGGCTGATCGTTGATCGTTGATGCACGTGGGTTTGCATGTGGCACCGACCTTTAATGGGCTACAGTCATATCACTGGCACGTGCGTCTGTGACCCTGATCTGTCTTTGTTAACTAATAAAAGACACAACAGTCTGACAGGGGGTCACAGCAGCAGTTTCCAGTGGCGCACGTTGAAAAAACGCCAAGCTTCTGGAGAGCGGGCACATAACAAAATTTACTAGGCGGTAAAATTCGGCCGCTGCAGCAGGTATGGTGAGAGCACAACGCTGGGTTTTTACACCATCGGAGAGTCAAAGCCGTAGCTAATGCGTTTTGCGGCACGCTACCATACGAACATATTTCCCGATCTTTCACATCTGATATGATCCCCCCCCCCCGTGCTGTTTCAGTAATAATGTGGTGGTATTAACCTCGAGACACTTTAATAATTCAAAATGTGTTGTAGCTGCTACGTGTTGCCCGTATCACCTTTCCAAATTGCCCTGTGTTTTCCTTTTATTCAGTGTGACTGCCGTGAGGTATTATGCATCACTTCAAAATTACAGAGACATAACTGCACTCAATGGGCCCGTGCGCCGAATCCTAATCATCTGATAGACTTTGGGCTCCAAGCCACGTAACGATTTGGAATTGCTTTGTTGCGCTGATTGTGTAGAAAGACTCGGGCGCAAACAAAGTCATTGTGCGAAACGCCCCCCCCCCCCCCCCCCCCCAACCCCCCCTTTCAGCCATTAGTTGTGGGTCACTTTAACTACTTACTATCAGGCCTTTCATGGCTCTGAGCTTTAATGACTTGAAATTCCCTGGACAAACACGGTCAGTGGAGGGGTCACACGGCTCCACTTTCACCCCTTCCCTCCCGGCTTGGTTTTGTTTGTTTGTTTGAAGGGCTCTTACCCATTTGACACAGAAACACGTCAACCTGATCCTGATGTAGGGAGACGACACAAATTGTAGATGTGGTTTTGACCTCCGATTATACTTTTTTCAGGCTAAAGTGAAACTCAGCGATAAGGGGCAGGATACAATTTGGTCAGAATTGCTACTTTTGGTCATTATGAAAAAGTTTTAGATGTACCTAACCCGGTTGAGGCTTAGAATGAGGCAATGACGTCAACTTTGCCTCAGTCCGTGACCTCTGACCTGACGAACAAAATGGGTCGTTGTGTCATTTTGTTGAGTGAAAACTCCTCTTTGTTTCCGACGCAGCACCATTTGGTGCTCCTCAATACTGAGAGGGTTTTTTTTTTATATAATGGAAAGCACATTGCAAGAGCCCAAACCAGTCAGAGTAAGAAACGGTAAAATGATCAATTCAGCGTCCAAAAGATTGGTTGGCAGAGGATGTAAGCGTCTCTTTTTTGTGGAAATGCTCTTCTTTGGAATTGGACAATTACAATTTCAGTGGATCACGAGTCACGAGTCTTTTTTACTCAATTGGCAAAACATCTGGCAAAAACCTTGTCTTTACATTCCGTCCGTAGCTGTGATTTTCTTGTTTCTTTTTACTGCTGCGCCTGCTTGTGTGATGTGACTATGTGTTTTATGTGGCTAGCTCCTCTTTTTTCTGATCTTGTGTTTAGGCAATTTTCCATCTCCCTTTTTAAAACATCATGTCTTGGTCTAAATGAGCCTGAATATTCTGCACTTTTTTAAAATTTCTAAAGATGGTATTTGCCCCGTCCTGTAATCCCGCTGACTGGGGATCACAGGACGGGCAAGCGCTGGATACGCAGGTTCTTCCTCTGCACTGGTGCGGACGTGGGCCGAGGGTGTTAAGTGATGTATCATGAGTGACTAGCAGCAGGACAGCGCTGTAGCTGGTCTTTTCCTGCCCGGTGAGCAGCTAATGGTGCGGAGGGCATTTCCTGGTGGGGGAGACAAACACTGCGGCCCTGCTATGATGCCAGATGTGCTGTCAACTCTGTATTGTTCTCTGCAACAAAGCACACACACACACACACACACACACACACACACACACACACACACACACACACACACACACACACACACAAGGCTTAACACTCGTATGGGTATTCACATTCACAATGAGAAACACTGCCACTGACTATTGTACCCCTTTCGCCGGCCCGCCCACAACACCGGGCGCCACAAAACACTCTTCTACTTTCATATTCATCGTGTTTAAGGCTTTTTTTTTTCCTCAAAACAAGAACAATCTGTCAACAGGGGCGACATAATTCCACGTCTTCCGTGGCGCAGTGGCCCTCATTTGAGCAAATTAACGAGAGCTGAGTGTCAACAGTCTCGACAGAAGATGGCAGACGCTTTGGTGTCGAAGAAAATTGCACTTAAGTCGAGTTGATTTCTCAAACACGTTGTTTTTTTTGTTTGTTTGTTGTGTGTGTTGAAAGCGGCTTAAATTGTCAGGGTCTTCTCACCTGTTCTAACAAGGAAATCAGACCTGGGCTTCACATAATTGAGCCAATGACATGTCAACTCACACACACACACACACACACACACACAAAGGTGATCACACCAGATCCAAGCAGACACGACACACCCATACAGATGCAGAAACACACAAAGAAACATAAAATACTGACACACACACACACACACACACACGCGCGCGCCCTCCCCCGTTACACCGATGGACGGGCGGCCATCTGCCCTCAGAAGCAGCGACACAATGGCCAGATCAGATGAGTCGACGGACGAGCGAAGACTTTAGTGCTGTTAACATTGCATTTGGCCGCCTCTCGCCTGTCAAACGGCCTGCAGTTCTCGGCAGCCACATTGCGGCCGCAAACCAGGGCTGGTCTCGAAAAAAAGAGGCCGGCCTGTTTGCTTCCAAAGCACCGGCTCAACTGCTCTGGTACCAATCACTTAATCACCCGGGGCTCTTTCTTTACGCAAAACGTCGGAGAGGTCAACTGTGTGCCGGCCAGGGCATGAAAAGACCCGTTCCGTTGCATCGGGATTCATGACGAAACGCTTTGTAGCCATGTCAACAACAAAAGACAGAGCTGGTGTTTTGACACAGGCTGACGCCAAGCGCCGGCAGCACGAGGAGACATAAAAAAAAAAACAAGCCCTCTCAGCAAGCAGTCGATAGTTCATCTTTTTCGAAACCTCTCACGCAACCCGAGATGAGGGAAGTGCGACGCACGGGAGAGGACGCACGCCTTTTTGAGAGTCCCGTGGTCTGCGGGCAGGGCGGGGGAGGTGTGGGAGGTTATTGATCTTACCGTGGACATCTGTGGCATCTATTAGGTGGGCTGTCAGTCATCAGAGAGGGGAAGTGAGGGCAGAGTGGCGTGTGTGTGTGTGTGTGTGTGTGTGTGTGATGGAGCGGGCAGGCGACAACAACAGCAAGACAAATAGGTTCACTTAAAGTTCAGCCCGTTTGTCTGCAAGTCTGCAACACGCACAACTTGTTTTTGATTATCTCTGTCCCAGCTCTGTTTGTGTCCCTTTTGCTTTCTCGCTCTCTCTCACCACCACGCGGTCTGTCTGTGTGTGTGTGTGTGTGTGTGTGTGTGTGTGTGTGTGTGTGTGTGTGTGTGTGTATAAGGGAACTGAAGTGTTTACTTGCACTCGAGGAGTTAACAGCATCCATCGGCGAACTAGGGGAGAAGCGGTGAAAGAGATAAGTGGTGCATCTGCAGCTATCATTTAATTATCAAGGCGGTGGAAAATGGGCTGGCTTGGGCCAAGAAAAATCATGGACGGTGCCAACGAAACGTAGCACCGGGCTGATTCTTTGCATTCTCTGAAAGTGCAGCCAACCCCCGCGGGCTGGCTACATATCGTATATTTGTAAAGAAGAAAGAAAAAAAGAAGAGGTTTCGTGCGCACGTTGTCCTGTCTGGAGTCAAAGCTATTGTGTGATTATCTGAAAAGGAAAAACCACAAAATATAGAGTCAAGAATCTCCTGCTTCAGCTGTGCACAAGTTTGCGTGCATTAACGCACAGCTCGGAGACAGATCGGCGCCCTTATCGGAGAATCTAAAATGGATTCTTTGGAGAAAAAAAAAGACACGCACAACCTGGATTTATGTCATCTTGCTGCTTCTGCGCTACAGAGCCGCTGCGCTATCATTATCTGCGCAGGAGAAATAGGAAAAAAAACCCAGCAGACGATTTAAAAGCGCGATGATGGAAGAAAACGATCTCTCTCAGCATATTACGATGGCAGCCAGCCGGCGGGCATTCGAACGCGGTAAATGTAATGAATCACGGGGGGGGGGTGATAACGAAAAGTAGCTGTGCGTGATGCCGGGAAGGGGAGAGAGATAAATAAATACAGTGGGTGTTGCGTGAGTCACCAATCGCCGGAGCCTTGTCACTCCATGATGCTTCAGGTGAGTAAGACTAACAATAAGCCTGAGCGACCCAGAGGTGAGCGAGGTCGGGTTACAGGTGCAAGCGAAAGTCTGCTTCACGTTTAACCTGGCAATTATTCAGCGCGTGTGATTACATGTGCAGAGCCGGATCCTCTTTGACGGCTGACACGATGAAGCGGGCTAACATTTCCACGTCGACATATGCCTTTTCCCCTTTTTTATCCGCCCGCTCAGGTTTAGACCAAAAGACACCATCTCCGTTCATCGTTGATTTTTTCAAAAAAATTACAATCGCCAAAAAGAACGTGCGAGAAAAAGTCGTGCTCCGGCGTTTGGGGAATTACGCTCGTTCACTCTCCGGCAGAGAGGAAGAGAGATGAGGAGATGAAGCAACCACCAGGAGCCAGTTAGCAGTAAGCTCCGTCCAAACATAACAAAATACCTCTACCAACCTGTGAAGCTCAGTTCCCCACACGGTACATGGAGTTTTGATCATGTGATAAATCCGTACTACTATTGAAGTTTCAAAAAACGCCCACTGACCTTTTTTCAGGGGAAGTTATGCGTCACTTTTATGGCAGCCAGGTGCAAAATGTACGGGGGGTTTTATGTTTGTACAGACTCCACAAGCCTACACACAACAGGTCAGTCAGTGCGCATTAGATTCATGACCAAAGACAACATCATCTCTACGTATAACGCACATGCACTCGTGAAATTTCAGCAGAAAAATAGATTCGACGCGAGGGGAAAATCCGACTGACGTCACGCCATCTCGCCTCATGGCGCTCTCCGCTGACGAGGAGGACACTGGGTCGTGAGGAGAGAAAAAAGAGGAACTGATGTTATTTCTGTTTGCGCAGACCAAATGTCAGTGAAATGCCGCGTGCGGGGTTCTTCTGTTTTCATCAGCAGATGCGGCAAACGACAGCGGAAGACCCACGGTCGCCGAACATGAGGGCTTTCTTTAATATCCTCTCTCTCGCCACTAAACGTTCATAAGTGTGTCACTGCATGCATATATGCATTATGTATGTATCTAAAAACCAGATGGAAGGCTCCCAAGGGGCGCAGGGGCCCCCCTCTTTAATTCTATTAGTCGGTGTGTGTGTGCGCGCACACGCGCGCGCGCGCGCACACACACAAACACACACATCACTCCAAGACATAAGCAGCTCGTTGCAACCACAGCGGGTACTTCTTACACATCCGACGCTGCCCTGGAGGCAAGGGGGCCCGTGATGGATCAGACATTGATTTGATTTGAAGTGAGTGTGAAAGCCGCCGTCCGTGCCCTCTGCCAGAGAGGTGAAGCGTGATTGAGCAATGGCTGTCTGGAGGGTTCACTTAGGGAAACTGTAAGTGGACGGGCCGGAGCGGCTGCTAACAATCACCCCTTTTGTACGGGTCGGCCTGGCAATGAATTGTTGATTCACCGAGTGGAAACAGAAAAGGCCAGCTGCCGTCTGCTGCGCCGCCACACCACAAATAGACTCACGCGGAATATGTGGTAAAAGTATGGGGTTTTTTTGGTTTGTTTTTTTTCCACGCCATCTCATCAAATATATATATATATACTGCTGGTCAAAGGTTTTGTAGAACACCCCCCGGTTTTTCCAGTTTTCCCTCAGTAGTTGGAGTGCAGCCAATAACGTTCAATGATACGAAGGTTGGCAGTTAAGTGCCCAAGGTGGAGGAGACAAAAGGGTAATGAATAATTCATAGAAAAACTGTTTATTTTTTTTTTTTCAGGGATTAATAAATCGGTTAATTTACAGCTTTCCTGCAGCAATGGGCGTTCAAACGAAGCCAGGGGCACTGATGTGAAACAGTTCCTGAACTCGCCTCGGCTTCGGTCGGTGACTTAAAAAAACGCTCTGTCTGTCCTGAGCCCCACTTTCGTGGGGAACTTGTGCCGCAGTGGTCGGACAAGCTCTCCGGGCAATGTTGGATCCCCGTCGTTCAAAAGACCAAGCGCGTGTGTTCGGCTGCTGGATGAGTCCACGTCTTAGGTGGAATTTACTTCGACTCAATTATTCCTTTCTATTTTTTTAAGAATATCCGACTGTTTATGTGTTCTCTGCTTTGAGTTCAAGAAAGACGACACTGAGATATGTAAATCATTTTTTTTTCAAAAGGCAGTAAAGAGCAGGTTCTGTAAAAACTTTAGACGGATTCTCCACCGCCTTTTTTAGGTTTGGTTTCGGATGAGAGGAAAGCGCCCCGGCGCCTACCCGAGGTGCTTCTGTTTACCTGTAATGAAAACGATGTTGCCGGGCTGGGTTACTTGCCCGAAGTCTTCTCTCCACCTACGCTAAAGTGATGAATCACAACTTCCAAGCAGAATCCTCGTCTATCTCTCCGGCAGCGGTGAGCAGGTGTACCAAACTGAGAGTCATTGGCAGACATGTATGAAAGGATCAAAAGTTGAAGTACTCATTCGGCACAATGGCCCGTGGCACTTGTTTTGCTGCCGGATTATCATTATTATCTCTGCCAAGGAAGTTATGTTTGTTGGTTGGTTTGTCTGTTTGCTTGTTTGTTTATTTGTCAGCAGGATTACACACAAAATGAATTTCCCCCCGTGCTTGGTAAAAGGACGGGCCACAGGCCATGGGGGTGCGGACCCCGCATATATCACTTTGCTTAGCTTTGCCACATTGTTAACAGTTGCTTTTGTCTCTTATTAGTTACATTTTCGTACATTTCTTGAACGCATTTTTTAATTTTTTATCTGACGTATTTGAGATTTGGCCTCGGCGGAGGCATGCGCTTCACCGAGGCCAAACAGTTCCATTCCAGTTACAGATGCCTCACCGTTGAAGCAGAGGCTGCACTGTAGCCGGTGGAAGTTGAGCTTTACTAACAAACAAAAAAATCAACTCATCGAGAACATTAGATGTTGAAATCTCAATCTCAATGTTGTTCAGTTTAGGTCACAGTAAAGCAGCAAGCAGCAGTAAAATGGAAGTACTCCAGCAGGCCCAAGACCAGAAGATTTTACTTCATCTACTTTTGGAAAAAATGTCTGGGAAAACCTCCCGTGATGTGCAGGAAGTGATTTGTTTTGCAACTGAAATGTGTCTGAAACAAACAGTGAGGGACAGAGAGAAACATTCTAATCAAACGAAATAATGCAGTACTGTCCGCACAGTTTGACTGACAGGTGAGTTCTCACTTCCCTGAAGGGTGCTCGCCACACAAAAGATGAAGACTGAATAAAAAGTGAAAAGGAGATTTCGGGGACTAGGACGTGGAAGAAGCAGGGTGGGTGTGCGTGTGTGTGTGTGTGTGTGTGTGTGTGTGTGTGTGTGTGTGGGTGCTTGGTCACTGTGCAATAAACACTCAAACTACACACGGTTTTATCTCGGTACGAGACTAAAGTCAACAGTGAATCACAGCAGCACACGGAGCTAACTGAAACACACACACACACACGCTGCTCTTGTTGCCACACAGATGTTAATGACGATAACCCGGGAGCTTTGTGGACACCCCTGACAATAGTTGCTCATTCTGCCAGCAGCCTCGCGGCTGTCCTCTCCGGCCGCCGCTGCTCAAAGCAAATACCCAAGTGTCTCTCGCCGCTTGACACGTAATAATCGGCCTCGACAGTATGACTTCATCGGAGCCCGCTCCCCACCTGAGGCCTGAAAAAGGCCTCCGCCTGTCCCCGGCGAAAGAGGCAAACGCCTCCCCCGCATCCAGTGTCCCGTGCCGGCTCACTGATTAATTAATAGCTACTTCCTGCCAATCTGTTGTTTAGCGGGAGAACGTGTTTCGGGCCCGAAATCGGCCTGCTGAGGCTTAGAGGAGGCCGCGTCCGAGAGGAATGATGAGGACTGAAGACTCAAAAAACAAACAGCACCTGTCACATCCTGATCTATGGACCTTCCTGTGGGAACGCGGTGCTGTCGGCGTGCGGCCGTCCCATTTCCTGCCGTGAACATCTCTCAGCGCATCGGTCCTGCTCATCGAAATGTCAGAAGCCCGGTTGCCGATCTCGGCAAAATCCGGACGCATTATTCCCTCCGCATCTTTGTTTACACATAACACAATAATCCTCACAGATTCGGGGCAGTGTGTGTGTGTGTGTGTGTGTGTGTGTGTGTGTGTGTGTGGGGGGCGGGGGGGGGGGATTGTATAGGAAAGGCAACACTCTGTATCAGCGGAGGGATCTACAGACTTTGCAGAGAATTCTATTGTGCTGAGGAAATAAACCCAAAGGCCGCGGAGTACAAAGGGCTGCGGTGGTCCCAAGCGAGCACCTTTAGGATTCGGCCGAAGACCTGGCTCGAGGAGGAAACTCTATCACAGGGCTGAGGGAGCACAGAGGGTTGGTTTGTTTAGCTATCGATACCCGTTTTTCTTTTGCTGTTGTTTCTTTTTTCTCCTGAAAACACAAGGGGCACTCCATGCAACGCAAACATGAAGAGAAACAACCTGAGTCTCCTTTCGGCGGCGTTGTGGAGCGCTTCCTTTGTTTCTTTTCTAAATAATACACATTTTAGACCAGGAGCTTCCCTTCTGTTCCCCGTTCTCACTGTCAGTCGAAAAATGCTCAGCAAAACAATGGGTGTTTGTGTCTGTTTGTGTGTGTGTGTGTGTGTGTGTGTGTGTGTACCTGCACTAACGCCAGGTAAAACGGCAAGTTGATACATATTTCGAATTGCCTCACAACTGAGGCTCCAGCTCGGTGGAGGAGTAGACCATGATTAATTCGCGTGACTCATCCGCAGAGAATGAGGCACGAGCGCGGAAAAACAAAAATTCCTTTTGTGTTTAATGACAGTGATGGTTTATTGTAACCTCTGCCCCTTTCCCTGGAGACTGCAGGAGGGAGAAAAATAAAACAACTGTTTGTTTTCTTTGAGCTTCAGGCGGGCCAATGCAGACGGTGTCATCTTTCAGACAAGGAGGCACCGCGGGGGCGGCGAAGCGTCTCCCTCTCGCTGATAGACGTCTGCTCCACTGGTGCTGGTGTTTCTGGTCTGGTTGCCGGACACTTGTTCCCCCCCCCCCGCGCCAGACGCAGGGGCCTTGCGTCGGCCGGAAGCGCCAGAAGCGCCGTCCAAGCGACGGGGATGCTCCCAGACAACAAATCCGGCTCCTCACTTTCCCATCGCTGGCGTTTAAATAATAAATGACGCCCGTCCCCCTTTGAGCTGAGTGGTGCTATAAATCAGCACTAAAGGCAGAGAGGTTCAAATGTGAGGTCGGCTTCATTAATCCGACTCTGCAAGGTAATGATTAAGTGTCGCCATTTTGAATCGGATGCTCCGCAAGAAGAAGATGCTGAGGAACAAAATAATATGAACTTCTTTGACCGTCTCCTGCCTGCTGGCACGGCGTGAGTCTCCACGCTAGCGAAACATATTCGAGGTAAAACACATTATTCACCGTTGTGAGAAGTTTGAAATTGTGACGCATGCCATGACTAAATGGATGCAGATTTAAATTTGCCTTTTTTTTAATTCATGGTGATCAATTAATGTGTAAGAGATTCAAAAAGATAATGTTTCAGTCGGTCAAAAACTGTTGCTGACATTGTCTCTCCAAGACACTCTCCTTCGAGACTCCTGTTGCTCGCAGTAATGAGGCGGTCTGGCCTGACAGCAGGTCTATTCCCCCTCTTTCGCTCCTCCGGTCACTCGACTCTGGAAAGCTTATCCGCTGTCATCTGGCCCATTGTTCCCATTATCTGAGGTGATCAGCCCCTGTTCACATCTGAGGGTCTCCTCCGCCGGGGCGCACGGGGCCAGATGGAGGAGCTCCACCTGCCGAGAGCCTGAAAGAACGCTCGCTGTGAACTTCTGTCGCGCGGAAATGCGACACAGTCTGCGGCTCTCCCAGTGTCTGGGGGAAATGGCAAGCGGAGGAGCTGGTTGACGGCGTGACTGAAATTCCCTCTATAGCGGGGAATCTGATGTATCTCAACCTCGCTTTTCTTCAAGGAAACCTGAAAAGGGAAAGGCTCATAATTGAATGTCTAAACTGTCATGCAAATGAATATATTTAAATACTCTAGGCAGGTGGGGGTTTGCATTGCGCTCGGGCACTGTGTCCACATGACAGGCGAACTCCAGGAGGCACCGGGGGCCGTCTGGTGTAACGCTGTTGCAAGGCAAAACCGCAGTGGAGACGTTGGTGGAAAAGGAAAGGGAACCCCGGTTGCATTCATCGCGGACTCATAGAAAACACCCTTCCTATGCCACAACTACGGCCGCATTTCTCAAACAGCCGTGTGGCCCACTTTGGATCTGTGCCACGTGCAGGATATATATTTCTCCCCATAACCGCCTGAGGCTCGTGTCACCCATTTCGGTTTTTATTGGTTCGTGCCCTGCTGTCGAATTCTGCAGGGACTCCATGTCAGGACAGGCAGCAGCAGGATTCCGGGTAATCAATGTGAAAAAGTTAGAAAAAACAAAACAAAACAAAAATCCCCGACTGCTTCCAGTTTTTTTGGCCACCTACGTTGTCAGACTAGTGGCTGGGGAGGGCACTTGTCACTAGTCAAGAAAAGGAAAATAAATCACATGGGGCTCATTTTGAAGGCAAGACCCGTGTGTATCACCATCCCGCTGTGCACCCAGAATAGCTACAGCACGACAGGAAGTCAGAATAACGATTGCAGTTAATCTGACTGTGCACATACAGTACACTGTATACTAAGGTGAATACTAAAACCACTTTTATCGGGTGATGAGACTCCAGTGAGAGTTTGACTCCTGAGAGTATTTAACAGATTGGAAAAACTTGTGTTCAAAAGACACTTGTTTGCTTATGCCACTCAAATCCCAACCACTGAAGCAAACCAATGTGTCCATTCACCTAGTTTACACGAAGACAGAAATCTTTCACGCAGAAACTCGTCGAATTGGCTGGATTATTATGGCTGCACGTTACTTTGTAACACAACTGAGACATTCGAGCCGCAGCCCGAGGTTTCTTCACACCCGCTGCATTCCATCCGGAAATCACAACGTTGTGACCTTGACTGAGGTCAGCGAAGGAGTTTGTAAAAAAAAAAAGAAGAAAAAAAAAAAAAAGGTCCAGAAACACTTGCAGCCCTTCAGCAAAAGTAGGAAGTTTAAGTGGGTGTCGTTCAAAGATAAGGAGCAAGCTTTGTCTTTAAAGTGGGTCTATTGTTCGAATCCGAGCTCTTTTGGTCAAACACAAACATTTAAGCAAGCAAGCAAACCGGATGCTTTTACAAATATACATATTTCTTTTCTCTTTTTTTTTTTGCTGTGTGGAAATATAATCAGCAATGTTGATCCCTGCCAACTTTTGTGAAAAATTTTCCACTGGCACCGACCGCTCCTGCACGTCACTCAAATGAAGCAGAGGCCGTGAAAATTATGGTCACTCACGCACGATATCTGCGTCCGTGAGGAAACTCGTATGATAAGTTGTGTATCATCTTTCTGGTGTCATGTTTGACTCACTGAGGCTTGATTCGTCTTGTCTTGACACATGGCGAAACCCAAACAAAGGCTCGGGGGGCATGGAGGAATGGGTCTCTCGTCTCGACGGAGGACCACCCCCCGCCGCCCGCAGCCGGCCTCCTCCCCTTCCAAATGATGCCGTACACATCAACCGTGGGGAGATGGGAAAACAAAAGGCGCCCCTGCCAGAGCCTCCGCTGATAGATAGATAAGGAGGTTTTTCATTCCAGGGTGAATAATGAACATAACTCAATGCACAAACGTGTAGAGGCATTCCGATCATCTCGAGGCATTTAAAAACAACACAATTCACACTCCACACGTCAACATCACAGTGGTCGTAGCGCTTACGATGAAACGGACGGAAACACAAAATATATGCCACGAAACAGATTTTGAAATCCCCCACAGATCACCGTGACGGTGTGAGCGGTGCCGGTCGCAGGTTGTGAACGAACAAACAGCACTCTTAATAAGTTCATGGCGCACCGACTCAAAGTGCTTGTGAAAAGGGAGCACGGCAAACATGGCACCACGCATAATAAGCCTCTTCTCCCGCCGTTGCACAACGCAGTCTGCAGTGCACTGACAGGCACACTTCTTCCCTCTGTGCATGCGGGCTGTTGAGGTGAAATACACGTAAACCACTTTTCAGTGCTCAGACAAGTGATTAAAGGTATTTGGGTTGCTCAAAAAAGCTTTTGTGCATTTATGGGCAACACCCAAAGTCAGCATCAAAGGCTGGATGCTATTTCTTTTTTTGTTTTTTAAAGGAGGTGGGGGAAAAGTGAAGGTGATATTTGAGCAGAGGTATCATTATGAAAATGTATCCCTTGCCAACTTGCTGAGGGGGGCCGGGATGAGTTGGAACGGGAGGGCCGGTGTTGACTGAACAGCACCGCTCATTCTTCTCTTTATCTCGCTGGCATTCTTCTGCTCCATTTCAATAGCCATTCTTCACCGAAGAGCCCCCTTCGCCGTCGTTCACACTTCTTGTGATTTGTATTCTAAGTAGCTCACGGATCCTTTGTATTCCGGGGGCCCGATAGCAATTCGAATCCTCACGCTGACAGTGGAGGCCGCAGATATCCTGCTGGAGTGAAAAAGACAAAAAGGTCTCATTTATTGTGAGGAGTGGAACCTCTATTGTTGAAAAGCCTGCAAAAACAATGAGCTCCGCGTACACACAGGCTCGCACGGAAGGTGGGAGAGGTGCGCTGAAAAAAAAGTGGATTTGATTGTAGTGCACTGATTGCACTGAACTTTCCTCTGGAATTGGCGTGTTCTGTTGGTATCGCGTGCACCGTATGTTAAAGGACAGCATGCTGCGGGACAATTACTACTCTAAAAAACACCAAATTGAATGCCAAGAAAAGAAGAAAAAAAACTGTACAAGTCGTCTCAATACATTTGTACCAAGTGACAGCATTAGCTTCCATGTGTCCCGCCCGACTCAATATTTCAATCATCCAGAGGGAGCCTCTTTAAATGACATCATAAATAAGAATATAAAACAATAAACCTCGAATTGGATTGACATTTTTCTTACACAAGGTGTCTATGAACACGGCATTGCTGGTGGTCATCGCGTTGTTTGTTTTTTGAACTGTCCGAACACAAATGTTTCACGTGAGTAAAAAGATCCAAAGTACTTCAATAATTCCAAGGATATATAACACTGGTTTTTGGAAACATCTGCGGAAAAGATGAGCAAACATTGTACTTTCAAGGAACACATGAAGGCTTCAGACGTAATACTTCTTCTGAGCATGTCAATAAGAATTTTAAAAAAACAACAACTTTCAAACAGTGAGTCTGTGGAATTTTCCCCGTGTGCTGAGAGTGATTCAGGGAATGTCAAAAAAACAAACGTATGCATGTTATTCAGCACGCAGATGAAATGCAGGAGTTCTGCCTTCAGACAGATAACAGAGCAACTGTCTGCGTCTGAATGCCGTTTGATAAGAGCGTCATACCAATACAGTGGCCTTTTCTCTGAGCGGCAGGTTGCCCCCTGTTCCTCTCCTCAGGAGTCCGGCTGCAGGTGCACCCCGAGGACGCCCCAACACACAGGATTAGTCCACGGCCACTCTGATGGGGGCCAAAACACGGGATTACTGCATCAATTCAAATGCGGCCGTGTGCGAGTGATACGTCTGCCACAGCTGAACCACTGAGTCATTAGATTATCAACTAAGTGATGTTGTGTTATTGTATGAAACAAAGACCACTCATTTGTTGTCGGGTTGTTCTGGTGTTTCAGCGCTGCATTTTCAACAGATTGCTCTGTATTTCTGTGGTTGGCTCACCTGCCGACTACCCTCATTCTGAACAAACTGAAAATGGCCGAGAGTGGGATTGTGGCCTCACCATATGTCCCAGGTGTTTGGAAGAGAAATTTGAATCACTTTTCTCTATTTTTCAGATTCTTTTTTTTTGTGCGTGTATGTGTCAAAAAAATTATCTCATAACCACATGCAGCTTCCCGCAGGGCTATCATATCTTGTGCCAGTCAGTAATGTTCGTTGCAAACTCAGGAAGTCACCTCGAACATCCACCACACAAATTTCAGTGGGTTTCAATAAGAGTCTTACATTTTCATTTCCTGGAGTTGCTGATGTCGGAATAACCAGTTGAGAAATTGCAGAGCATGAAGTGCTTTAAATGTTTACCCCAGATAGAAGGAAAAAAAAGGCTACTTGTAACTGTTAATGCAAGTAAACATTAAGTATAAATACAAATTTTTGTCCTATGAAAAATGTGGTGATGTCCTTTGTTATTGTGCAGCGTTTAAGACAAGGAGATGACATCAGTCGAATCAATGATGAAGATAGACTCACTGAGTCCATCACTTCTCTCATATATCAAAGACATGAAGGAGTGTTCGCATGCCACATGGAGGATATTCACTTTCAGACAACGTTTCGGGGGGGGGGGGGGGGGGGGGGGGTTCCGTGTGGCCCCGGCCCTGTCATCACTAACGAGACTGAAATCAGAGAGGGGCTTTATGTGAAGAGACTGCACGTCCAACGCACACGGGGCTCAAGAGACGTTTGATAGAAATCCCACATTTATAGGGCGCGTGGGTCCTTTTCAAAAATCCACTGGGGGCCATTGAGCTCTTGGGAGGCGCAGACATAACAGCACTTGGAAAAAGTGACAGCGTGCGTGTAAAGGTGAGGACAGATTTCAGACCCCGGCTGATGAAACCTGTCACAAGACACAGTTATGAAGTGATTTGTGGGGAGAAATACGAGGATGGGAGGAGACCCCCCGAACGACCAATGTTAATGTCAGCCCTCGCTCTGTGCAGACTGGGGAGGCTGCTGAATGAGGGGCTGCAGAGTTTAAGATATATTATTAGAGAAGCATGTGTAATGCTGAAATTGCTCTAATTTTCCAAATACCTCTTTGTTTCCAGGGAAGTTTGGGGACTTAACATGGTAGGTATTAATATGCACCAGGGAGATTTGTAAGCTGTAGAGACACAATAGCAACATTTCTGCTTTCTGTAGGGGTCTTCCGTACATCTCAATGAGTTGATCACCATGGTGCAATATGATATGACTCTTTTTATAACTCGATAAAAGTCTTGTAGGAATTTACCTCTGATTCTATATTCAAATGTGCTTTTTTTTTTTACTTTACAGCTCACACTGTTCACTCGGGTTGTTCTGTGATCTGAGAAAGTGTTATTGATTGAGTTATGTCTTATTATGTCTCTGAGGAACATTTATTACATTTAAATTGCACTCCATATCCTTTATATTGCACATTTTCAATGTATTCAATTTATTTAGTTTCCTGTATATTACACATACTCTACAGTATTTCCTTTCTATGGCACATTTTCAATTTCTTTAGTTTTTCTACACCGTGTTACTCTTACTTTTGCACTATTTATAATGTATTAATTGTATATATTACTTATCTTATTTTCTGTTTTGTTTTTTTGTTTGGTACTATTGCACCGCGGGTCCGAGATAAACACTTTCTCAATACCTCTGTATGTCTGGAACAATATTGCACAATAAAGTCGACTTTACTTGTCTGGACTTATTATTTGTACATTAAGCAAAAAAAAAAGACTGGATCAGTTCTTGTTGGACAAGGTTCGTATACAGTATGAAAAACATAACATGAAGGGAGATAGATTCGACGAGGAGCCCAAATATCACCAGAAATCCACCTGTGTGGATGTGATTGTGGGAACCATCTAAACTTTGTGTCATGAAACAATCCGCCGCAGGGGCCAAATGACAGTGACGCACTGCCGCGCGGGTTTTTTTTGTTGTTGTTTTGTTTTTTTTTAATAAATAAGACCTACAGTTAACGAGAAGACAGACTTTCACAAACTGACGCCCTCGCCGCAGACGGAGCAGCTGCTTTTATAGCCAAGCCGTTTTTGGAGACGAGCGCACCTCGCCGCCCCGCCTCCCGGAGGGGAGGGGTCAAGAGACCCTCGGGTATTTAACGAGTGGGTCGCGTCTGACACACAACACAACTCACCGACCGTCCTCTCCTGACGCTGAGGGCGCACGCGCACGCACGCACACGCACACGCACGCACGGACACGCGCAGCGCTCACTGAGTGGTGAACATGGATGTGAGTTCCTTTGCCTCTTCTTCTTCTATTTGCCTCACTTGTGTTCCTTTTTTGGTTGTTGCTTGAGGCGGTTTAGTGGCAAAGAAATGAATAGTTTATCGCACGCGTTGCTAGTCGTTTAATTCACCATCCCGATTGTCTAATTTCAAGTAGATTATTCCAATGATGAAGTTTACAGCGTGGAGGAAAGTACAGGGCAAACTCAGATTTCTTTGTTTGTCAAGTCATGTTGAACAATTGCTTTTCTAACTGTACAATTCCTTCTTCTTTCCAGTATGAAATTTCGTTTGACATGTTCGAGAACAGCACTGACAACATCTCCGAGGAGTCCGGGGACTTTGAGCTGAACCTCCAGGAGCCATGTAGCAGCGTTTTGAGCAGCAACTTCAACAAGATCTTCCTCCCCACCGTTTATGGAATAATATTCATCCTGGGGATCATTGGCAACGGATTAGTGGTGGTCGTGATGGGCTACCAGAAAAAGGTCAAGACCATGACGGACAAGTACCGGCTCCATCTCTCTGTGGCCGACCTCCTGTTCGTCCTCACGCTGCCCTTCTGGGCCGTGGATGCAGCCCAAAACTGGTACTTCGGAAGTTTCCTCTGTGTGTCTGTGCACATGATCTACACGGTCAACCTGTACAGCAGCGTGTTGATCCTGGCGTTCATCAGCCTTGACAGGTACTTGGCAGTCGTGCGGGCCACCAACAGCCAAGCCACAAGGAAGCTGCTTGCGAACAGAGTGATCTATGTGGGAGTGTGGCTGCCTGCCGCCCTGCTAACTGTGCCCGACATGGTCTTTGCACGGGTGCACAAGAAGTACCACTTCACAGACCCAAGCATGGACACTGCAGAATCCAGGACCATCTGCCAGCGCATTTACCCGCAGGAGACCAGTTTCCAATGGACAGCTGCTTCCCGCTTCCAGCACATCCTGGTGGGCTTCGTGCTGCCCGGGCTGGTCATCCTCATCTGCTACTGCATCATCATCGCCAAGCTGTCGCAAGGCGCCAAGGCCCAGGCGCTGAAGAAGAAAGCGCTCAAGACCACGGTTATCCTCATCGTGTGTTTCTTCGGCTGCTGGCTGCCGTACTGTCTCGGCATCTTCTTGGACACTCTCATGATGCTGAACGTGATCCGCTCCTCTTGTGAACTGCAGCAAGCGGTGGAGAAATGGATTTCGGTCACTGAGGCGCTGGCCTACTTTCACTGCTGCCTAAACCCCATCCTCTATGCTTTCCTGGGAGTGAAGTTTAAGAAAACAGCCAGGACCGCACTAACAGTCAGCAGCAGATCCAGCCAGAAAGTGAATCTTATGACGAAAAAGCGAGGGGCCATTTCATCTGTGTCGACTGAGTCTGAGTCTTCGAGTGTTTTGTCAAGTTAACCGACAGTGAGCATCAGAGTCTGTGACTTCATACTCTCAGGAGGGAAAATAATTAAGCTTTAATTTCAAGAACTACATTTTTCTGTACAGATGTAAAAAAAAAAAAATGTTTAAATACATTTTCATTTGTTTGATTTGTTTGCTTTGTGTGCTGCCATTGTGTCATGTGAGGGTTTTTTATTGCAATTTTTGTGTTCCTCGGAGCAGATTGTATTTTCAGGCAATGCCTCAATTCCATTCATTCAGCTTTACAATCATGGTCCATTTTCCTCGATTTCATCTTATCAACCAGTGCTGCTGTATCAAAGCCAGTCACACAACGCCCAATTTCTTTTTATGGGATGGTAGCTGCTTTTTGGAAAACCTGTAAATAGTTTGTAGAATTTGTGTGTTCGCACTTAAGTTGTGTGATTATCTGAAAGCTTTTATTTATTGCTGTCATTCACACTGGAAGTTTTGTAAAAGAAAGAAACTGCATGATGTGTGTGTGTGTGTCTGTGTGTGTGTGTTTGTGTGTTTGTTTTTTACCATTGTAAACCTGTGATATTTTTAATGTAAAGAAAATAAAAGGATTTGATGCTTCTCATAATGACAGTGTGGTGTGTGTTTTCACCTAAAACCAGCTCCTCTTCCCCTCAGGGGTTGGGGACGGGGGAGGAGGTTTGTGTGTGTGTGTGTGTGTGTGTGTGTGTGTGGGTGTGTGTGTGTGCGCGCATGTGTGTGTGTTTGGGGGAGGTGGGCTCTCAACACAAATGTCTCCACCTGATCTGGCTATAAAGCGGAGGGAGGACTGAGCAGACAGACCCTGTAATTGCAAGAACATCTGTGCACTTTTACATCTTAAGCAGCTATTACACAAAGGCTAAAATCCTTGGTTATAATTAGCACCCATAGGGCTGGTTAACAAAGAAAATAGCACGTTATGTTCTCCTTTGACTTCTTTCCTTGTCTTTTCAGTTTGCAAGAAATAGTGCCTCCATTATTTATGACAAACAAGTTGTATTGTCATTCACCTCCCGGAATGGGTCAATGGGTCAGTTTAGCTATTCCCTGACTCACAAAACAGAAAAGGTCGTGTTCAGGACTGAGATGACATATTCTGAAAATGCAAATACGCAGACAAAGTCTTTGTTGAGGATAATATATCATTGGTAATAAATCTGCTGGAATGACATAGTGACAGCGTAAGACACTCAAATCAGTCTCTCTGTGGACACCTCTCTATCCGTTTTACATACAAATTCAAAGTTCAAGTTGGAGACCAGAGGAAGCTGGCAACAATAGATGTCAGGGAGAATGAAGTCGTCAAATGGCTGCATTGCAGAGCAGCGCTGGCATCCATTCAAGACTCCGGGGGAGATTACCATTTCTTTACATGTTAAAAGGCTGAGAAGTGCCCCCATCAAGCCCCAAGGTTAATGGTCATGTTGGAGCCGCGGCCTCTCACAGTGAAACAAGATGAAACAAGAGGCGCTTTTTTTCAGTTGGAAATGTTCCAGATGATTCCAAATTAGCATATGAGCTGCGTTGCCTCAGCAGGCAGAGGTGTGCAGGGAGATATTTGTGATTAACACTTCACTGTGGCTCAAATGGATCCTTTTCATCTGCGTCTTCAAGCGTCCTCGGGAAGCCTTGTTGTTGGACTGGGATCATACCGACCAACATATAAGCAGAAATTTGTTTGACGTGCACATCATATAGGTACAGAGTAAAATGGGAATATATAATGAAATATTTGTTATCGTGCATTGAAAAGGAGATGTCGAATTGATACAATGCAAGGAGGTTGGGTGTGTTTTTTTCCACGTCACTCGTTTCATGGATTTGACTTTTACGTGGTTGAATGTGTTTGTTTGACCTTTTCTTTCTAAATACTAACCAAAATCCCCATCATCATAAAAAATATATATGGATGACGCTCATCACCAAATTGTTGAGTGCCCACTTAAGTGCACAGATTCCAAGTACCCATAGCCCCTTTGGGAATTCAAGGAGTTCCTCTGTCATTCATAATTAAGGCTTTTGTTCTCTTTGTGTGATGAGAAACAGAATGCTGCTCAACAACACACACACACACATATCTAACAGTGCCAAAGTGTGTTCATTGTAGACACAGTAAGCCTGTCTAAGAAGATGATCCTGTCGCCATCATCTCTTGCAAAACATCAACATAATTTTCCTGTGCAATTTTGCAAAAAAAAAGGTCCCAGATCTCTGACAGCTTAGTTATTGTACAAACAAATTCACATGTGTATGTTGCAGCACATAGCAGTGCAGAGTTTCTTGTTTGCGTTACTGGGTTAAAGGCCAAAGCTGTTGAAATAGACAGGAAATAGTCCTTGCTGGTCATTCATTACCAGCGTGCTGGAGACCATTGTCCAGTCTGTAAAGGAACTCATTTGGGTTTTGTTGTCGAGATGTTTTAGATTATGAGTGACAGTATGAGTACCACTGAGTGCAAAGACTATTTTAAAGGGCTAAGCATGAGGGGAATACAAATTCAACAGGTTCCTTTTGGGCAGTGACCTGCTCCGCTAATGGCTGCATTGTTTAGGCTGGAAAAGTGAGCAGCAGGAAGGCTGCTTCCTGCACCAGGAGCTCCTGTGGCCAACAGCCTGAGAAAAGCTTTGTTGACACCCCCACTGTATTCAAGCCACCATCACTTGCTGTGCATGACCGTTCCTGCAAAGGTCATTGGATACCTGGATGTACTTAGTGCACTCAACCAAAGGCGTGAAAGTAATTTCATGGAGATCAGCTCACATGATGTCGTGCTCATGTGGATGTGTAAAAAAAAAGGCCACACACAGTGATCACTTGTTACTGGTGTTTGTGTGTATTTTGTTGTGACTGAATTATATTTATTTGGTTAGTCCATGTGTTTCAAAATTGATTTTTTGTATGCAACCAGTAAAACTGTTCTGTGCACAGCACGTATCACAAACAAATCACTATTTAGACCACAGTTTGTATTGTATGTTTTGTATCTCCGTATATTGTTATTAGAGATATAGAAATACACAAAACACACATACTTCACACTGCCACTTGTTCTATGCAAACCACTGCATATGCATTGTATATTATTATAATTTTATATAAACAGTTCACATCCTGTCTGAACATAGGATTTGGTTTTACTGGAAATATATTCCTGCTGCTTGGAAAAACTCTGAAACTTTTAAATACTATTATGACAAGACATTTGCTCCAACCAAAGGTGCCATTGTGTTTACTGCTTGGACAGTATTCTGTGAATATGTTTATTGTGGGTGTGAATAAATAAATAATTTTGAAATGCATATATTTCTTTCACTTTACTGATATTATGCAGATAAATTCTCACAATGAAATATACTTAAAAAACACCTAAAAGGAAGAGATCCAGTCCAGTTTGATAAACTTTGTCAGCAGCAGGGCAAATTGTTAATGTCTATATCTACACATCACAGAGAAGTGTGTGTGTGTGTATGTGTGAGTGTGTGTGTGTGTGTGTGTGTGCGTGCGTGCGTGCAGTTTATATTGACAGTGTGTTGGATAAACTCACGCAATTAACATATCCACTCTGCATATTTATCAAGTATTTATAGTTCATTTTCATCCATTATTTAACTTGTTTTTAAATTTTCTTTTGTTGTTGTTGTCGTCCTTGTTCCAGAGTCAAATTCCTTGTGTGTTCACAAACTTGGCCAATAAAGCCAATTCTATTAAGCTGTTTGCTTTATGGTGTGTTTGCTTTATAGTGTTTATAGTATACCTCTTAGCTGTGAACTATAATATGTTTACATTACTTTGTCAACACCGTGTAACGTCCTAACAGAGTACCATAGTCGGAACGACACTTCAGTCAGCAGTTCCTAGCCGGAAGCCCAAAGCATCCGGGATTTGGTGCGCCGTCAAAACGGGTCCTTCCTTCCTGCGCCTCGTCCACGCTCAGCACAGCTGATGTGGTGTCTCACTCTCTCTGTCAGGCAGTCGTGAAACCGTTTTCCTCGTCATTCTTAAATACTAAAGCTCGACATGACTAAAGAGGAAGCTCAGGGGTAAGAACGACGTGCACGTCACAACTCGCGTCCCACAGTGACACCGGCACACAGCGCTGTTTGACCACCGTAATGTACAGTTAGCAAGGCTAGCAGCTAGCTGGCTAGCTAGCTAGCTGTTGCCTTAACATGCAGCGGATTGCATCACCTGACAGTTACAGTAAAATAAGTCACTGCGTTTACCCACATGAGCGAAAACCTTTAAAGTAAATTCTTTCTTTCTTTTTTAAAGTTATGCCCAAACTATGCGGTCAAACGAACGTTAACTTCATCTGCAGGGACAGTGTTGTTTACACGCAAAGTAGCTTTGAAAAAGTTTTGCTACTTTGAGTTTGCCTTGCATCATTTGCGATTTTTGCATTGCCAGAAATACACGAGAAGTTCTTATTACACGTCGTCTGCATGTTCCTGGTGAATTAAGCATATATATATATATATATATATATATGGATATGGATATGGATATTGATATGGTTAAACATATATGGATATTGATATGTTTAAACACGAAGGAAGTGTCAACGTCTGTACCGAGTTCCAGGCAGCAGACTCAAAGCTGGCATGTGAAGGAATTGCTGAACAGGGAGTTTGAATAGCTGCATATTCGTATACACCTATATTGCTTTGCTGCACACAGCACACTCTTTAACATATGAGTGTGCACATCCCAACCTGTCAGGTCATGCTTTTCCACATTCCACTGTTGTGATCTTGCAGTTCCCCCTCTGGTCATGGACCACTTTGCTCTTAGTTGAATGTTGGAGTCAAAAGACAGGAGGGACTGGTTGAGATTTCTCATGAATTAGTTTCTCAAATTCATTGATGATAACACTCATAATCTAATAATCAGCCATGCAGTGATTGTTACCTTCCTTAAAATGTTCACGTATGTGTAGAGACAGGATATTAAAAGGTTTAAAAAATACATTTTGTCCGCCAAATTTACTTTCGGTTTATCTGGGGACTCTGTGTACTCTTGATGGCAAATGTCCTGGCGAGGACTGATAACATTTAAGTTTTATGTTCAACCGATCCGTGACCAGGGTTGGGTTGTAATACACCTGTTGCACACATGTCGTCATGACATGTGTTACAGAGTTCACTGGCTGGTGGCAGTTGCCAAAAGGGGGACAGACTGTTTTTTTTTCGTGTAACTGTAGAACATATGATAATGTGGCAGCGCTGTGTTAAATTAGCTGTGTACGGCACAGAATATTGAGCCACAAAGTTTGTTTGTGTATTGATTTGGCAGCAGACTGTACGTGTTCGGTTAATACACTTTGTAGATCCAGCTTAACAGGTTTCACTGCCTGGCGGGTCACATGGAAACCAGTCCAAGTCTAATTGATCTCATTCATATTCCGTTGTAGTCCAGGATCATAACGCAGCTGTATTGACATGACAGCGGTTTGCTTGGTATTGATTTATTTGGTTGTTCCATAGATGCAGAGGCTACATGCACAATATTTTATTCAACCTCAAACTCAGAATATATGATTTTAATTAAAAAATTCTTTCTTGATCTTGGTCTGCAGTGCTCCCTCGGAAGTCATCATGTCTTCGGGTTTTTGCGTCTTGTTTACACTCTAATGCTATTCATAGTTGTCCTTTGGTGCTTGTTATTTCCTGTAACTAAAAAAAAAAAAAAAAAAAAAAAGCAGCTCCCATCTTGCCCATCGGCTTCCTCCAGGTCCACACACCTGGTGATCGCTCCCCTGTGATCTTGGCACACTCTGATCTGAAGACGTGCAAAGTTCCGATGATTTATTGTTGTCTGCGGCCCCCCTGTTTTATTGCAGTGTTATCTTTTACAGCCTTTTAGACCTTAAAATGTTGGTCCATCACTTTCCCAGGAAGCAGCTGATAATACTTTAATATCCCTGATGTAGACAAGTCACTTGATTATAATTTTTATTTTCAATTTCAAGGGAAGTATTTCTAATTCATGAAACATTAAAGTAGAGCTCCTAAATACTATATACTATACATGCCCAAGTGCCTAGTTGTTGCTAATGCAACTGCTGTAAATTGTTGTAGCAGTTATAAAAAAAAATGTTTGAACTCAGTTGGAGTCAGAGCTTCCACTGCTGCCCTGTATGTTTTATTGTGAACTAGATAAGAGTGGAGTGTTGAATTGATTTACTGTCCTGTTGCCGTGACAAAACCAACTTTACTTAAGGCCAGTGTCACATTCTTATCAGGTCTGACATTGTGTTGTGCTGTGTGGTGTGACAGTAGGATTTAGCAACTAAAGACACCTTTACTTTCAGATAAGACTAAATGTTATCATAATCGTATAACCTGTATTCTTCACAAATCCTGGATAATGGGTTAGAAAAAGTGTTGGTGAGTCTACTGTTCCCTCAAAACATCTGTGTTTATCTTATCCAATCTGACACTCTGGCATCTCTGCTTTTAGCTGCTCCCCAAACTCCCATCCCTCCATTCACAAAGTCTACAGCTGTTTTTTGTTGTCGGAAGAAAAAAACCCACAATGGGATTAAAGGTAGCACAGACTTAAAAGCTAGAGGTGGCCATGGCTCAGAATTAATTTTCCCAGGCAGTCAACAACTTCCTCGTGGGATGCAGAAGAAATAGGAGGTGGAAGTTGACTTGAATGTTTATGTTGAGTGTCTTTTCCTGTTTCAGGGCGACGGAGGAGGAGCAGCAGGCTCAGTCAAAGAAAGGCCAGAAGAAACAGCAGAAGGAAGCAGAGAAAGCTGCGAAGAAGGCTGAGAAGCAGGCCAAGCTGGTCAGTGTTGTGTTTTGTCCCCCTTTTTTTGGTTTGTTTTTTAACATCCGTCGCGCCCCCCCCCCCCTCTCTTACAGCTGGTGAGGTTGCGACGTGCAGGCCTGCTGGGCATTTTGGGTCCAGGAGGGTAGATTAGCCGGCAGGGGGGCACGAGTATCCATTGTTTAAGGATTCCTGTCATTTTGGCTTTGTTTAGGTCCACCCAAACAAAGTGCTATTTTCTTCTACACTGAGCACACAACGCGTTAGGCCCCTCTTAACGAGCAGTTCCAAGCATTTTTCACAGAAAAGGTCAGATTCACGACAATCATCACGAATATACTGAACACATCAGAAGTGACAGCACAGCGAACACAGGCGTTTCACCACCACAGAGGCAAATGGTTGTTAAGAGTTATGAAATATAAACAGTTTTTTTTTTCTGTTTCGATACTAATGCCAACAACCACACTCATGCCATCTTCTGATGCTGAGCACCGATCTGATACTGAATCTGTATAACACTTTCATAATTCCTGAGAGTGACTGTGATCCTTGTAGTAGATAACGTGAAGTCTGAGTAATTCAGTAATTCAATTGTTTTTTAGACAATGTGACTATTTTCATTATGTGGTCATAGAAATTATCTTAAACATGTCTAATACATGTAACAAACATGGTTTTCAGACATGATCTCTGGACAATTTGGTGCATATGTTCTGTTCAAATATTAAGAACGCAGCAGGAGATTTTCTGAGTCAGAAGCGTTCACAACAGCAGGAACATTTCCGGAACATTCAGGCGAGGGGTGGCGCCTGGGTACAGCGCCCACAAAACCGCTAAGAATCTTTCTGAGATTTTCCTGCTGTATTCTCTCATGGGCGCACTCGGACATCTACCGGAAATTTAACTAGGTGGCTGGGAGGACAAGTAAATGTCCTGAGCAACATTTGTGTACAATTTGTTCTCACATACAGCCCCTCAGGAATAGTAGAGGAAAATGTCTGTACTACATTGCATTTCTGAAAGCAGCTTTACACACTTGACAAACAGGCTGAGCTTCTGTGGTGATCAGCTTCAATGCTGCTTCTCCTGTCCTGTCTGTTCTCAGACTAAACTATCATTAGCTCCTCCAGTTACCGTTAATGAGATGTTCTTGATCAGTCCTTGTTCTACGAGCTGCTCTCCCGAAACCTTATTGAACATGACAAAATACTAATCTAACATAGCGTTGTCAAAGCATTGTCTCCAAACGATATCCAGACAAAAAGTGCAAAAAATACATTTGTTGAAAAACTTAATCAAAAGTTACTGACATGATCTAATCACTAATGGAACATTCAACACTTGCATTCACATTAAAATGTATTTTTGTGAAGCACACGCAGAAAGTAATTGTTTACAGAAGTAGCGTGCTGCGTAATGCATCACATTTAGCTCACTGGAGCAATTACTGTACATGGCATATATATGTTTGTTTATATATTTATATATATATAGAGTAAGAATGTGACATCTGGCTGATAACCAATTAACCGATGCATTCAATAAGGTCAGTATCCAGATTTATTGGATATAAATGAGGAAATCGGTGTCCTTCGTTTGAAAATGTGTCGTATAGCTTGAGTTTGACTTAACCACGACTGATGAGACTCTTTATTTGTCATGCACCAAGTGCCTTTAGGTGAGCGCATATAAGTTTCCTGTTTTCCAGCTGGATAAACTCCAGCACGATTAATGGGAGAAGCACGCATTCTCACTGTTTAATACACTAGCTGTTGCTGCCTGTATTTGTGAGGTGTAGTAAGCGTTACCTAGTCGAATGTTTATTGAGTAGGTGTTAACGGTGTTATTTTGTGTTGTGCACTTTTCCCGACCGACACCCGTCACGCTCTGGTGTCGGTCGGGTCGGATACATCATGGCAAGAGCGGGTCCATATTCAGTTGATCGCAAGATGCAATACCATCCATCATGTGACTGGATTATCATATCAAGGATGGCCGATTCCAATCCACTCCACTGCCACCAGCCATTTCAGACTCCAATATCAATTTGCATAGAAAATGGAACTGTAACTTTGCCAAGACTCGGGTCTCATCGCGCTCTGGGAGTCATTTGCCGAGAAGTCAGCGCAGAGATAAAGAATATCTGTCCACTTACGCTGTTTCTATTACAAAGCAATATCCCCCGCTGCCATTGCTCATTGTGTATGATATGTTGGACTAATGTGTAGAAGAGCTCTATATTCCAGAGGCCTGGCTCCAGCGCCGAGCCATGATTTATTCATTTTATTCAAATCCCTGATAGCAAAGATGAAAATGCAATTTGCATGACTGTTGTAGCAAAATGTTTTAAGTTGCTGCAATTGGAAGTTAAGTGTTTTTGAACATCTTTCCTTTATGTTTGAATTTAATGGACAGTCTTGGTGTTGTTACTTCCTAGCTATTGGCACTGCCCTTTAAACACCCGTCAACTCTTTGTCTTTCAGGCTGCCGAACAACAAAGCACAGAGGAAGATGTGAGTATCCAACAGTAGTTTGAACGGTTTGAATTGCAGAAACCAGCAGGCGTAACTCTTCTTCTAAGATCTTGATAAGCTTCATTATCTGTCCTCTCGGTGTGTGTTATCTCAGATGTAGTAGACAGACTGACGCATATAAGATCAACTGGTCGAGTTGCTTTTGTGACCAATAAGTGGTTGATGTGTGTACATGAAGAGCAGAAAAGACTGATCTCGACCGCTAAGACGTCGTGCTTTTGTCTTTTCAGGACTTTGCCAAGGACCGATATGGCATGCCGGCTATGGTCCAGTCCCAACAAAAACTGGGTTAGTATGAAATCCACCTCAACAAAATTCCCACTGTCTGCTGAAAACACAGAAATAATAACAATAGAAAAACAACAAAGATTAATTTGACATGTTCCCGCTCTTGAATTTTTGTAATGGAACAAATGTGAAAGGGATAAAAACTTGCCTTTATGTGACCATACGTTTAATCACCACACAAGCATGCACACTAACACACGCACACACACACACACACGCACACACACACACACACACACACGCACACACACATGCACACACACACACACACACACACTAACACACACGCACACACACACACACACACACACACACACACACACACACACACACTTCTGTGATGTGTTGAAGTAGATGGAAATAGTTAAATTTGGTGACATGAACAATTCGCCCTTCACCTGTCTCAGTGCATCAAACTGGACTGGATCGCTTCCTTTTAGGTGTTTAAAAAAATGTATATTTCATTTGTGCCTTTTGCATATTATCAGCACACTGAGGGAAAAATATGCATTTCATTTCATCATTTATTTATTCACACCCAGAATAAAAAGTTTATGCCGTGAACACAATGACTCATTTGGTTGGTACAAATTTCTTGTTATAATATTATTTCAAGTTTTCAGAGTTTTGTTGTTTTTTTCTTCTTATTTGCTCTGCATTATACTTGGCTTCCTCTCAATCATCTGACGCCAGAAGTGGAAGTCTACCCCAGAAAATAATCTCTTTGAAAATTCACCGCTTTACATCTTACAATGTTAGTTTGTCTCTCGCTTTACCCGTGATCGCTGATTTCAAGATGCATGTTTTAAAATTAAAATGACTGCATGCTTAAGAAAAAATGATTGGCACAAACGCAAATTAAGCTTGAGTAACAATATAGGCTCAAGATCACGGCCGTCGCTTATGAACCTTCATCTTTATTAATGCAAGTCGACTTGGCAGAAGTGAAGGAATGACAATAAAATTATGAAATGGAGAACGTGCAGATCCCTCAAATTTCATGTTTTGATGCAAGGTGACATCCTGATCCAGAACGTCTCAGATTACGTTTGTCTGGCTGTCGAACGTTACTGATGTAACACGATTACAGCTGATAAACATTGTGAAAAAAATGCTTTGAGACTCTTCTCTCTTGCAATCGCAGCAGCGTCAGTGATCGTTGCGGTTACTAATAGTGTGCGATAACCCCCGGATGAATGAGGCAGCGGGCGGGCGGACCTGTCACAGTCGTCCGTCTGTCTGTCTGTCTGGATGCTCATTCTGCTCCAGTGGCAGCAAACAAAGTGGGGCCTCCCTCACCTGCGTGCCAAGCCCAGCCATAGGGATGGGGTGTGGAGGGGATTGGAGGGAATTGGAGGGAGGCTTTTATGTGGGTTGACGCAGAGTTCCCAGCCAAAAGGGCGGCTCTGTTTTCTCCAATGCAGCCTCGGTGTCTGCCTCTACTGCTCACTGACAATAAAGCGAACGCATGCACAGGTGAAACTAGAGTCAATTTGTCATAAAGCCCACAGAGAATAGGGGAGTTCGACAGCTTTCAGCAGGCCTCCTAGTGTATCATATTTATTAGGCACGTCTGAAATTTGAGCATTTCATGGTGCGTACGTCCACACGCACGCACACGCGCACACACACATATGCACTTGCATGACTATCCACATGTCTTTTTGCCTTTGGGGGTGTGCAGAGAGCTAAAGAGTGGGTGTGGGATTCTTTATGCAGAGATGGGCAGACAGAAAAGTTATTTTTAAGTAAAAAAAACCCTTAAGAAATCTCTGTGTGTGTGTGCAGACAGAGCCCTGGTACGGGTCCAAGACCTCACTCCCGAGAGAGCTGACCAGCTGATCTGGCTGCGTGCCCGAGTCCACACCAGCAGAGCCAAAGGTGAGATCACCCCCCCTGTCTCTGTTCACCCTTTATTTGGTTAAGCACAACTTTCTTACGGATTGGACTGGACGGACCTTAGTGCTAATCCTCAGTGTGCTGTACTGAAATGTGTAAAACGTCCTGAGCCAGTGCTTCACATCACCCCATTCCCTTCAAGAGAACCAGTAGAACTTTGTGTTGTTCGATTCCCCACGACATAGATGATTGACAGAACTCTCTTTAGACTCATCAAACCTTATTGTGAAATGAGAATATGTCTACAATATATTCCTTTCTGGCGTGTATTTTTTTTTTTTGGCCCATACTTCCATGTTAGACCGAGTTTGACAATCCGAGGGTGTGTTTTGATATCATTTTCCGACTTCACTGCCAACTGAAAGATCAGATAACTTCAGATTTCTGCTGGCTTACAGCTACTTGCAGCCACGTAGATGCTCTGTTTCAGTAAAATGAACCCCGCGGAGTTTGCCAGGTTATTGCATCTCTGTATGAGACATCAAGCTTTTTTACTGCCTTGCTAAATCTGACATTACAAATAAAGTACGGTCTCTGTGATTATCTTTCATTTGTTGCCATTTCCTTTCATGATAACTTCAACCTCTGCCCGATGTAAGGATGTCCCTGTGTGCTGTATAACATCCCGATTTTAGTCTGGGATGAGTCGCATCTGTTGGTGGGATTTTGGCATCACTGTTATCCCCACCCCCCGCCCCCTTCTCACAGGCAACAAACATCAAAGTACCCGGGTGGTCCCACCACCTACTGCCCCGAGTTTTTGTTGGCTAGTTTGTTTACCCTGACCCAAGGTGTGTGTGTGTGTTTGTTAGGAAGGTAGCAATCACCCTTTCGCCACACAGTGCTCTTCAAAGAGAAGACTGTGTTCACAAATGTTTGACAGTTTACCTGTAGATTACAAGAAGAGTCCTTACAGCTGAGGGATACCGCTCTTCATCCTGAGTAACACTTTGGCCCTTTGGACGGCACAAACTGACATTACCTGAGTGAGCACCAGAGCTTTTATCGTGACAAGCCTGTTAAGCTTGCTGGAAAGGGCTCTTAACACCCTGGCACTAAATGTTGTCGTTGTTTTGTTTTCAGGAAAGCAATGCTTCTTGGTCCTGCGTCAGCAGCAGTTCAACGTGCAGGCACTCGTTGCGGTGGGAGATCGTGCCAGCAAGCAGATGGTCAAGTTTGCCGCAAAGTGAGTAACGGAGACTGCTCTTCCTGTCGGAGGGGGCAAAGAACAATGGTGGGAAAATGCTTGGCCCGACTCGCCGGCCGATTCCATTTTCACACATTCTTAGTGAGGTGGACGGTGTGGAAATCAATCATTTTTCACTTGACAACAAAAGCGGGCTGTTAACGGGGTGGGATACAGCAGCGCTTTAATGGAGCGGTTCCTGTTGCGATGGCAGATACTGCAGCTTGGATCAGAGGTGGAAGAAATACTTAAGAGCCAAGCACCATTAGTCATGTTAGCCGCTAAACTGAAGCCCATTACTGGTAGTCTATAAATGAACACAACTATCAGCGAAAGTGCACTTTTTTTTAAATGAATAAAAGAGCTGGGGGGGGGGGGCTCGTAATAATGCTGAAAAATACGGCTGATGTTCGCAGAGGGGCTCACTTTTGTAATAATTCCAAAATTGTTTTTTCACAAAGAAATGCAGGTCATTAACTAAAACATATAGTGCTTAAGTAAATAACTTTTTCCCAGTACTCCTGTTGTTTGATGAGTTTCTTAATCCGCCAGACCAGAATGGCAGTTATAACATTGGATAATAAAGATCACAAGCAACGCAATGTAGTGTTGCTTAATGCAGTTTGACACAAGCCCACTATTAAAGGGGCAGTAAGCCATTTTTGGAGAAAGACTTGTTGTTGATTGTTTGGATTGCATCAGTCGGAGCTTGAAGTCACAGGCTCGGGTATGGGAGACGGACGTGCTAACCACGAGGCCAAAAGCCCTGAGTTGTGTTGTCATTTGTTAGCACGTCTCTGCACACAGTGTTGTGTGTTGCGATCCGCACAACTTTTATGCATTTCAATTTACAGAGCCAGGGCTGCGCCGAAAGAAACTGTTTTTTTCCGGTGCACGCACAGAACCGGCAGCTAGAGACCGTGAGGACCGTGTATTGGATTCAAATCGCTTACTGCCCCTTAAAAAGTTGCCATTAAGACTGAAGAGAGAACTGAAGTGTCTGCTGGTTCATCCTCCCAGAGAAACCTACAAGAGTTGAAAGAACTCCGCTTCATTAAGAATTTTAATTAGATAGCACACCACTGACAGAGCAGAGACGGCGGTGTCAAACATCAATGGAGATTTATCGAACCCCATCATCGCTCCAGACAATGACCTCATACCCAGAGTGGAGACCACGTCGGGGTGACCGGAGGATGAGTGCGTCTCCCTGACTTCTCACTCCCTGAGATCACTCAGGACTGAGCAGCAGAAGAGCAACAGTCTGCCCGATATCTGTTATTATATTAGATAACATCTACAATAAACAGTTCTTGTAATGCTCTGAGTAAATATAGTCATACATTCAGCACAGACTTAATGAAGTAAATAATGAATGATAGGGTTTATGTACACACCAGCCCGAGTCATATGTAAACAAGTGGGAGCTACTAAGTGTTTGATGAATATCCAAATGTGCATAAATTACCGTTTCACTGACATTCATTATACTCGCGTTTCATAAATTAGACCTTCGGAGCCTCCGTCTGTGGTTGCTGCGATGTGTCGAGGTTCACGAGTCTCAAACACGCGTACATTTTTCTAATGAGGCCCAAGGTCACTGCTGCACGGGCCCTGAGGCTTGACCTCTGCTGCCCGAGCACACTGGTACCCGCTGTGGTAGAAGTTTTGCGGTGCCCTGACCAGCCGTCAGCGAGGCTCGGCTTTATTTTCTGTATTCCTGCAGCATTTCATTGCTCCACAAGTGTGAAAGGACTTGTGTTTCCATCTTAATATTGTAGAAAAGTTAACTGTGAGTCACACAAGAGACTGTTTTTTTGTGGGTTTTAGGCATCGGTTATGTTTCAATACGTTTCTGCAACTTCTTTTATGTGCAGAAGTTCCTAAATCTGGTTCTGCAATATTGTGGTCGGACAGTTGGACAGTTGAGCCATACATCGACACCTGACAACAGAGCGAGTTAAAGAGATGACATGGTTTCCATGACACGGTCTTGTCGAAAAAAATAGCATAGTCACGCTGCAGCATAGCGATTTATCAAGATGATGTCTGAACGTTGCTGTTATGTGGTAATTCTTTCTATTAAGATATTAAAAGACAGCTGGTGCTCCCAGTTCCTGTGGCTTTTCTGGCCCCAGTCTAACTCCACACACTGGTGTGATGATTGACATCATTAGTAAAATCCTGGATTACAAGTAAATCCTCTCATAATCATGTCGAGGGCAGTGATGACATTGCTGAGGAAGTCTAATATCACATGTTGTATATCCAGGACGTCGTCCTCTCACTCTCACTATTTAATTAAGTGATCTTCAGATCCGGCAACCGCTGCTCGACTCGAGGAACCCCAGGCGGTCTGGGTGTGACGCAGACAATAGACATGTCAGTTTTATGCACTGGGAAGTTTGTAATTGCGGTTCAATTTTGAGTTGCCGGATTCAGTCTGGGGTTTTTTTCTTCTTTTTTTTATAGAAATTTCTAATTTGGATGATACTTGTTTGAAAGAATCATAGTGTGACCTGTGGTGTGTGTGCAAAAGGCCGGCCACTGCATACATGACAAGGAAATCTTGTTCCAGTCAGCTCTACTTTCCTCTCTTGTCATTGTGATACGTCAGCATCTCATGACTTCTGACTAAATGTGTTTTTGTTGACCAGAGTAATAGTGCAAAGGGCCCAGTATCTCTTTAACTTTACCCCTTAAAGGTAGTGCGGGTTTACCAAAATAATCATAATCCAAGTTATAGTAAATCTAACCAAAGTTACATAAATATTTCCAGTAATCACATAATTACTTTATTCACAACTTTCCACATTTTTGTACTAATTCCAGACAGTATTAACCCCCCCCCCCAAAAAAAAAGATTTAATGTGAAAGAAGCTTCCCTCCCGTTGCTCTTTCAGTTGTATTACTCATCTAAGTCTTGAGTTAATAAGTCTGTTTCCCTCCATGTGCACTGGATGTGTTGGCACAGACTCTCCGCCCTGCGGCGGAGGTTATTAACGTGGGCATTTATTTATCTAACTGATCTCCGACTAGAAGGGAAGGACTACGGCGGCAGCTGTCGTGGGGCTGAAGGGACAGCGGTTCCCCCGTGTTCCTTCCCTCATTACTGCGTTTTAATGAGGAGGAATGAAGGATTTCGGCGGCTTTCCCATCTGGCCTCGTTGCTTCATGACGATCGGCATTGTCCCTCACATCTCTTATCCGAGTTTCAGCGAGGAGTTTGTGTAGGAAGACGGCACCTTGTTTTGAAAAAAACATTGCAACTAAATTTTAACAAAGTCTTCCCCTTTAATACTTAGTAGCTTACTCTCACCTCATAGGAATTTGTACGCCTGCTCTCTATAGCGAACTGTTGTTGTTGGAGCGCTGGGTACTTCCCACGAGCTCTCTCTGTAAGCTGCTACCCTTTTGCTACAAACTGTCAATCAGTTTTCTCATAGCTCGACAATCTTTCTCCTATTCACCTGCTTGTATTTATTTACTACTTCTCCTTTGTAACAAATATATAGTTGTTAAAGGGGAAATTTGGAAAGTAACTGAAAGTTGTGAAGAAGAAAAAAGAAAGTGCAGTGACAAGGGCCTTAAAAGCTGGTGCTGTTTTTAATAGCACATACCCTATTCAACAGGCAGTTGGGTCAATTTATACTTTATAGCAGAAACAGATTAATGGGGTGACAGGAATCATTGTGCGGCCCCAGATTTTATTTTAAAGTGAGTAAAATTGTCATACAATAGCGTATTCTTAATCTGTTCCCACAGTATGAGTCATTTCATGACAGTCAAGTTTGTCTGCAGTTTGACGTGTGAAACCAGCAAAATGTTTTCTGCGCTGTTGCAACCTGTTGATGTGAACCTGATGAAAGTAGACACATTAGTGTTGAGAAGAGAAAGGGGTTGGTGGTTGTGGTGTTGCAGTTTTTTTACGAAAGCCATATGCTCTCGTGGGATCTTGGTCCACTTTACCTTCGGCGTTAGCAAATGTCAGCGCAGCCTTTGTTCTCTCAGGATCTAAATCACTCGACCGCACGCCGTCCCGCACATCGCACCATGTAAACTGAAAACGCATGTCTGCGTGCATCCGTCAAGAGTTTAAGGGAAACGTTCAGTTGGCCTCACACAGTTGGCCTCCCACACACACACACACACAACATTGTTTTCTAAGTGCTGTCTGTTGTTTACCCTACTACTCTTCCCAACCGTCTCGTCCAGCATCACCAAGGAGAGCATCGTAGACGTGGAGGCAGCAGTGAGGAAAGTGGAGCAGAAGATCGAGAGCTGTTCCCAGCAGGATGTGGAGCTCCACATTGAGAGGGTGGGCATAATTTCACCACAGTCGTCGCAGATGATGTACTCTCTTTATTTATTTTTTGTGCACTGCAATGCTCCTTTTACATCTAAATAAAAACACACAGCTGTTCACACAGGCGCTACACAGGTGTCATGTAAACAGCAACACACATTAATGCACCTTCAATTCCTCAGTCAACACAGTGTGTGATTTTGAGTTACTCCAAAACATTGTGTTTATTTTACAATTGGAACATACTGTACTTGTTACACTGTAGTGAGCACACAAGCACACAAACAACATAGATGTCAGATTTACTACATGGCTCAGTGGACTGCGTCAGATTTGTACAGTTTGTACCCACCAACTGAACACGACCGTTAACCACACAGACACCCAGTAGTTGTAACACACAGTCAACTGCTCATACGCAGATGAGGTTTTAACAGTTTACACTGTCACAGTCTTTCACTTTTAGACACCCTTGAGCTTGTGTGTGGAGTCTGGGTACTTTCCTATGTCAGAAATGTGTGATGAAAAACGTTGGTGGTTTGTCACCCTCTGAATATTAATGCTCTCGGTTTTTTTCTTCCCCCGCAGATCTTCGTCGTCAGCCAGGCAGAGGCTCGTCTTCCCCTGCAGTTGGACGATGCCGTCAGGCCCGAGGCAGTAGGGGAAGAGGTGAGGATGAACGTAGGGATGGAACCCCAAGTGAAATATTTGCTGACAGCCAAGGCTGATTCATTGTACTCCATATTTTCAATAAAACAGCACTGTGAAGTTTGCGATAGGACATTTTAGCAACATGAAAAAAATGGCTTCATATTCTTACAGGTCTGTAAGTTTTGTGTTTTGGCTGAACACCCCCCCCCCCCCCCCCCCCCCCAAACACTGACAATTTAGGCGACCTGGAATGAAATACCATGTGTGGCACATTCTCGAGGTGAAACTTTTTACTGTCAGGTAAAAATATCAGCTTGTAATGCCGAAAAGACAGCTCAGTCTCAGCCGGGGGGGGGGTGGGGGGGGTGGGGGGGGGGGGGGGGGGGGGGGGGGGGGGGGGGTGGGGGGGGTGGTGGTGTGGGGGGGTGGTGGTGTACTACAGCTGTAGACGCTGCTCCAGTCCAGACTCGACTGTTATTTAAAAAACTTCTGACATCAACCTCTCCGTGTGAGAAAGAGGAACTGTGTGTCGGTGTGCGTGAGAGTTCACTGTCTTACATGGAAACGTTTGGACTGACTAAATTCGCCCCAATTCATCGTAATACTTAATATCAGAAGCAAGAAAGTGGCATAACCATGCTGTGATTTGACTCCTGGTTAACGGTAACAGAACGGCTCACTGATTAACACCTCATTCAGCGAGTACAATCACCTCGTTTGACTCAACTCTGTTTTGCAAAATGTGATTCCATCGCACAGTCTTCATAAGAGCCGGCAGCCACGGTTTGGGGGAGCTCTCTGAATTCCAATTACCAAGAGTTATGCATTCATGCAGACTCATTTGAGGCGATGCATTAGAGAAGCTATTATTTTCCCACCTACAGTTTAGGAGGTCATTAGCGGTTATTAAACTTTGGGGATGCTGGGTTTTTTTTGGGGGGGGGGGGGTGTCAGCCACTGTCTTGACAGCAGGTCAGTTCAATAATTAATTGGTTACCAATTCAATTCAAAAGATTATTATTTTTTAAATTTTACTGTCATAGCTTAGTTTTTTATCTAAAAAGATACACAGAACATTTTGCCAAAACTGTGTAACCTTGAAAAAAACAAACATGAAAATAACCTTTCAGCACAAATATCCACAGCAATAGATTCTTCTCAAACGAATGAACCTGCACGACAAGCAGGTTAACGTGGAACTCAACATGTCATCAGATAGTTGATCTGCCTGGATAGTTTACTTAGTCCTGCTCCTGCAGCAAGTTCAGCATGTAGTGTTTTTGAGAGTGGCTCTGAAACGTTACCATACCTCAAAATCATGATCAAAGAAAACACCAAAAATACTACTGTCATTGTCGATCATGCTCATCTGTGAGATGTTATTGAGCTGCAATTATCATTTGATAAATTTTTAAAACAATGATGCAGATTGGCTGTTTTGTTAAACCCCAACTATTTGATACAAACCACTGTATTCCCAGACAGATCAGCATAGTTTTTAATGCCACACACCAATAGCTATTGTTTTTGTGTAGCTGTTGAACACCAATTTTTTTATTATTGAAAAAAAAGAAAAAAAGAATATATGGGTGTCACCAGATGAGCGACCACTAAGAGCCCTTCTGTTTATCCAGTAAGTCAGTCCCAGGTGTTTTCTTCAGGGATTAAATGTCTCACACTTGTCACAGCACCTGTCTTCCCGAGAGACTCAGGCCTTTAACAGCCCCGTCGATTAGCCATGTCTGTCTGCCTGTCTGCCTGTCCAAATTTTTTTTTTTTGTTGCTCTGTGCGGGGCAGGATTTGGCTGTGCAGCCTATTAGCTCAAACCCCAGTGGGGCCCTATGAGGAAGCCTGACATCCATGACCCTGGAAGCAGCGGCTCCTCCTGTGATGAAATATTTACAATTTCATTTTAGTGTTTTTTTTTTTCTTCTTTTCTTTTCTCTATTATTGCCTTATGGTCCCATATTGCAGATGTTGTTTGTTGTAGTCGACCCTGAAACATGTGCTGCTGTAACAAATCAACTGTAAGTCATTTATGGCTGAAAGAACACGGTGCTTGAATGGTCGCCAGTGTTTTTAGTTTGAATGGTGTGACTAGTATTGCCTGTCTTTTTGGTGTGAGGTTTGAACAGCCTCAAAAAAACGTTTACACATCACTGGCCACGACACACAACAGGGACTGAAGAGTAGTTGAATATTTTATTGTTTTTTTTAGGACTTGTGGTGATGTGATAATGTTTTTGTTTGCCCTCAGGAAGGCAGAGCCACAGTCAACCAGGATACCAAGTTGGACAACAGGGTGATCGATCTCAGGGTAAGCTGCTCCCAGAGCCGAGGAAAAACAAGTGGGAAAAGAGGAAAAAAGAGAAGAAACAAAAAAGCCTGAATACGTGACAAAGCCTGCACAATATGTTTCCGGATTTATCTAATCTCACAAGTGGCATGTCCTCGTTAGAGGCTTGTGAAATCGTCTGGTGAGATTTATAAAAAGATGCTAGATCAGACATTTGAAGCCACACCTTCAATTTTAACCTCGACTTCTCAGGACTATTTATTCACCATTTCAACATCCTAGAAATTACACAGTTACAAAGGTAATGTTGTAAATGTTATCTAGTAATATGGAACCGCTTCCATAAAAGCACTGAATCTGGAACATTTTCCTGCATTTTCCCTATGTGAGAACACAAATGCAAATGTTGCTCCAGACATTTTCCAGAACTTTTCTTATCAGCAGGAAAATCACTGAAAGATTCACAGCAAGCGAGTCGGCACTCTACCCAGGTGCCACCCCACACCTGAATATTCTGGAAACTTTCCTTCTGTTGTGACTCAGATAATCTCCTGCTGCGTTCAAACTGCAGAAAACTTGTGGACGCAATTTTCCTGATGTTTTCTGATGTTCATGTCTGAAAACAGCTTAGGAATCACACGCTACACCTTTTATGCGATGATGCTGCTTTACAGATTAAAAAAAAAGAAAGAAAGGTCTTAGCCATTAGAGGACAAAATGTTAAACCTTTTTCACATTAAAAGGAAAGCAGAAAACTGTATGAGCCACCGGAAGCATCCTGAATGCAAATCCAACCACTACACCGCTAAGAGTGAAAGGAGATGGTCTGTGATTTAATTGTCTGATGCCGTCAGTCTTGTGATGTGTGGGAGATGTGCAGAGTCCGTGCGAGCAGCAGAAGACGCCGAGCCACAAAGAGTCTCATTGTTTTGATCTGTGCCTCCCACGTTGATGATGCGACAGGCAGGAAGGATCTGACACCGCGCAGCTCACAGGCCTCGCAGCAACACCTGTTTCTGTAGCTCTGTGCACTTTGAGCTCGTGGACACTGTCATCAGTTTTACACCCCGAGCCCAGTGAAGCTGTAAAGTGGTTCCCACACTCGCAGACAGAGACTCCAAAAGTGAACCGTAAAACCAATCCAATAATAATGTGGTTCCTAAGGAACTTCGCCATCTTTAAATAAGGAGCCTCGCACTTACACTCTGTGGACACAGTTTACTTCAGTCCATTTTTCTTTAGCTTGCATTCGACAGCTGGACCTATAGTAAGTGCGTCTCTGGACAGTTATCCTGCTGGGTTAGTTGGTGTCGAGTAGCATTATGGACATGTAAGAAATATTGTAAGCGTATAAGAGAATGAGTATGAGCTTTAGTTGCTTTTTTTCTCTCTCTCAGCAACAGTCCAGAATCTAAAGATCTTCATTTTATTATCGCGAAAGAAAAAAGAACAAGAAATCTTCACAATGGAGAAACAAATGGATATTAACAAATATGACAAAGTGAGTGGGCAAGCACAACTTCAACACTTAATTTATTATAAAAAAGAAAGTTTCTAATAGATTTTGAATTCATTCAAATTGTTTCAGCAGTTGTTCATTTCATTTTCCTGATATTCCACGCGTCACTAGGAGAATTTTGACACTTTCTAAGTATATTAACCAAATGCGGAGCAGCAAGAGGACCTGTCCTCAGCAGCCGGTGGAAAATAATTTTACTTCAATTTTGTGCTCCGAAACCCGCCTGTGGTGGATCGTCACCGCAGCACGGTTTCAAACGAGTACCGTTTGCCACTGCAAGGTACCTCAGATGAGGTCGCGTGTTTTTCTTCTTCTTCTACACACTGTAAGGTGGCACCATCAGAAGAACTGTCAGTTTCTATAGATACCAACCACTAGCCACCCTCCCCCTTCTGTACCTACACGCTGTAGACTTGCTGTAAACAGGAAGTGCTTTCAAAATCTTTTTTGAACGTGGCCCTTCACTGGTTTTAGGTCATTTTCCCTGGTGTAACACGAGGCACAAATGAGTCAAAGGTGCTGTGAGGGCAGAGTCGTTTATGTGGTTCACTGCTTTTTAAAGGTTTTTGTACTTTAGTGTTTTGTTGCAGGAAAGTTTCATGGGTTTATCTTTCATATTCTTTTTTGCAGTATATTGAAGTATTCTGAGTGGAAATTTTGGAGAAGTTTCTGTCAGAAGGCCCCTGAGGCATTGTCTGCAGATTAATGAGCCTGCCAGTATTAAGACCTTATCACTTTTTCCAGTCTGCCACCTGTTCGTCAGACTTCTATTCAGGACTGGACGGGCACTGGAGATGGAGAAGAGGGGGAGAAAGGAAACCTCTTAATTAGCACAGACCTGAGAGCTGCTCTTGTATTGCTCTCTCGGAGACGCGCCCTTCTCCGAGAAGATGTATAATAACTGGAGTTGAAAGCCGTTAAAGCTCACTTATAGAAACCTTGTGGTCATTTGAGATGAGTCAGTGGATCTTTTGGCAGTGTTCGCTTACGTTTTCACATGCTCTGTTGCCTAACTGTTGCTGCTTTGGAGGATTTTGGTGATTAGTTTGTTTTTTTACAGTTATCTGCTGTTTTATGTAGTAGTTTTACTCCCTGTCTCAATTTCTGTATAAACATTTATATCTATATTTATAACTTCAATATATAATGGTTTAATATTCCTGGCGGCTCTTTGCTGGGTTTGAATACATTTCAGGCCACTTTTGTTACAATTGTGTAAAATAATCAGATGAATCATGCTAATCCTGGTTTTTGCCGCGTGTGTGTCTGTGTCCGTTTGTTTGTTTATGGACGCTCCTGTAGACGACCACCAGCCAGGCCATCTTTCGGCTGCAGTCAGGAGTGTGCCAGCTCTTCAGAGACACCCTCACCACAAAGGGCTTTGTGGAGATCCAGACCCCGAAAATCATATCAGGTACAAAGACTATCTCTGTCACATTGATCCTGCCTCATGGGGAAAAGTAAGATAACAATGGAAGCACATTTGTTACCATAACACCGCCCACAGGTGTCCAGTGAGTCATCGTGTGACATTTGTAAATTAAACTTCCTGCTCGGGTTGTCCTTTTTTTTTCTTCTTTCTTTTTAGGCGGCAATTCAATTCAGGAACCAAACTTGAAGTTCAGTTGAAGCTGACAAAACGGTTTTAGTGATTAATGGGAGTTTCTGAAACAAAAAACAGTCTTGCACAAGAAGGTATTAGACAAGAGTTTTATTGTTTCAGACGAATCAGAAATGTAATCCAGACCCCTGGGGATTTTGGTACATCGATCAACTCTCATATTTCCACACAGCGTCCTTCTAATTTGACAGGGGTGGTTTTTCCTTAAGCCTGCTCCCAAAAGGCCTTATCCCACATCACTGAATAAAGGGAAGACTCAACATTCAGAACATAGTTATTTTAGCTTTTCTCTGCATCGGCCCCTCTCGTCCTTGAAATGCTTTCTCAACAGCAGGGGCCTCATTTATAAAACAGTGCGCAGGATCCATACTTTAGGTGTAAAGCTCACAAACGCAGAAAATGGCGAGATTCATAAAACCGTGCGCATGGACACCTGCAGGCAATGATCCCTTATATAAATCATCGCAAATGCGCGCATGTGGATCAGCCTCACACTCTGCCATCTATACGCCCACATCCAAGCATAAATGGTCAATACAAAGCACCTTGTGAATGTTGATGCATAGAAATGAGCCCGGTGATCAGTGGCTGAGAAACCCAAGAAAATAATTTTTATGGACTCAAGGTTTCTGACGAAAGCTGACAGCACAGTCGTGGTCACTGCAGCGATTTGACACAAAAACTCTGTCTGAAAACTATCAACTGGACTCATCTTTAATGCTGTTTGATGGTATCTTGGACTTCTGTATCTGACGTGGTTTGAAGTGAAGAGGTATATTCCGATGACAGACCCTAATGAATTATACGTATAATGACGCCTCTCACATTTCATTTCTACAATCTGGCTTCTAGTCACCACCTCACCATCTGCATCACAAATGTCTCCAAATATGTTTGTACAGATGTGGGTCAGATTTTTCGTACAGATGCGCACATTGTCCCGTCAAGTTCGGTTTTACAGATCCCAACTTTTGCGTGAGAAGTGGCGTAGACCTCATTCAGGCCCTGTTGGTTATAAGTGAGGCGCCAGGTCTGAGATACATTCTTATGCTGAAATTCATTTATTTTATGATAATGACAGTTGTACACAAACACATCTTTATTCTAAAATCATCAATTTCAATGTTATATTGAATAATAAAAGATGAATATGATTCTGTGTTCCACACTGCACTAATCTCTCGTCCTCGGCCTATCACGTGCCTCTCAGATTTGAAACAAACGGTGGCAAAACCTCTCTCTCACTTCCTCTTTTCTCAAAGAGCCAATGATATTCGCCAAGCACCCAGAGTATTTGAATTCAAAACTGCCTGCTCTTTTGTTTTGGCGGCACCTGTAAATCGTCTGTGTACTTTTTTTTTTGCAAAAACCCACACCTTCCTGCCTGCGTGCCACCACCCATAGCACATACAGTTTGTGCCATGCAAACCCCCACCCTAACAATATTATTGACGACATGAGAATGTCAGATATTGCCCACTGACGTCTTTCAAAAAGGGAACCACAAATGTGTTATTTAAGTCTGGTTTATGTTATATAATTCTGTGACCTGTATTTCGTTTGTTTTGAAAAACACAACCAGGAAACTTTCTGTAGTCTTTAATCAGGAGGTTCAAAAAATATTATTTTGCCATCATCCAACAGTTTGCAGGCAAAAAGACTGAGAAATATCTAAAAAAGACTGTAAATACTCTAAACTGAAACTTTCAGTGAAAGTGTAATATAAGGTAAATCATCACTAGTGTGGTGGTGAGTCAAGTTATTTCAAGTCAAGGGTGTTTGTCAAACCCTCCATCAGGTCTTTTTTCAAAATATATAATTTCATGTCTAAAAGTTGTCTTCTTTTGTCACCTGTAGCTGCCAGTGAAGGTGGAGCAAATGTCTTCACCGTGTCTTACTTTAAGACCAGCGCCTACCTGGCCCAGTCTCCCCAGCTCTACAAGCAGATGTGCATCTGTGCCGACTTTGAAAAGGTCTTCTGTGTGGGGCCAGGTAAGAAACACCTTCCGTCTGTCCCCTGGGTATACGCTCATTCACTTATGAGAGCGAAACGAGCAGCCGGATTGTTGTGAAAACTCTGGACCCTATTAACTGAGATGTCAGTTTTTAAAAAATGTAGCTTATTGACAGAGTGGGACTTGTTAAAGACTTTATGATGCTGTACTGGATTCAAGAGTATTCACAGCTCTGTAGGTGCACTAACACTGCCACCATTTGATTAAATATTAACAGTATGTTGCTTTTTTTTTTTTTAAAGTTGATAAAAAAAAAATCTCACTCCAGATAAAATAAAACATTTAGGAGAAGGATGCACATCTAGGATTCCACTGGCGGACACATGGTCCTTGTTTTCTCCTCTGTAGCTACTGTACACAAAGAAATCAAGGGGCTTTATGGTCATCACTGCTTCTAAGGCACCAATGTGCTCACTGCTGTTGCCTTAGTTACAGTCGCACTGATTTAGCAAGTAAGGAGAATTGGTACCTCGTGTGTACGTCTGGCCCTGTGAATATCCACATTTATAATGGCATACATACTGTCATTGAGAAATAGTGTGCATGCGAACGGCCCTGATTTCAACTGTGGATGTTGACATACATTGAATCAACAGGTTTGCGTGTAGTTGTATCACTCCAACAGTTCTGGACCTGTGAAATGAACAGAACAGAAGCTTGGTTTCACATTCGTGAGACATTGTCAGGCTCATACACAAGTCTCTGGCTGTCTGCAGCTTATCATATGCAGGAATCATCATGCCATTAATTCATACCTGCAAACCATCATCGGTCGTGATCTCTCAGCGATCACCTATAAGGTAATCAGCACTGGTTTAGTTTATAGGACTCAAAAAACACAGAGTGCTTTACAATCCATTACGTGAAAGTTCTTTAAGTTTTAACTCTTTAGCGTAAGATGAGTTTTTTTTCTGTGTGACATAATACTCTTCGATGAAGCACAAATGTGAATGGCGACACATCCTTGTTTCACGAGATATTTTTGGGGTAAGACTGCCCCCTCTGCCCTCTAAGAATTTAGAGGGCAGATTTTGAACTTGAAGACCCTTCACAAGGACCCCTGCCTCGTGACCTGCTCCTTTGTTCATTAAAGTGATGCATCGGCCCCGGTTATGGGATGATACAGATTTTTTTTGTTTTATTAAAAGATGTGTTGAAAGCTCCCACTTCTCCTCTACTTCCATGTATTCATTCATCTGTGTTACATCTGCGTTGTTTCAGTTTTCAGGGCAGAGGACTCCAACACCCACCGTCACCTGACTGAGTTTGTGGGTCTGGATATTGAAATGGCCTTCAACTACCACTACCACGAGGTGATCGACTCCATCACCGACACCATGGTTCAGATCTTCAAGGGCCTGAGAGACAAGTAAGATTCAGGTTTATAAAGCTCAAATTGTTTTCTTTTGTTGGACTTAAACTTTTGCACAAGGAACAAAATGTACAGTATATTGCACGTTTCAGGTTTTACACTGTTTGAAAGGATCCGTTCCTGGTGTGGAAATGTCCTGGTTGGCAAAAGGTCTAAATATTGTATGTCTCAGAAAAGCCATTTCATCTGCTGAATCCAGATTAAATACATCATCATTCACGCTGCTGTCTCGGTCAATGTAATGATGTGGCTCTATTGCCACCTAGTGGTTTGAACGAGTGGTGCACATGTAATGAGCTGAGATGACTGGGAAAAAAAAGATGAAGGTAAAACTCATTTTATTGTATGGAACCTGCAGCATTTCTGGCCTTGTGCCCATGGATGACAGTGTTGTTTAGACTTAAGTATTACACTCCTTTCCTTTTTTTATTTTACCCATCATGGTTGCACTGCTGAAGAATACTCCTCTCTATTCTCACACAGGTTGCCTCAATCTTATTTTTCAGTTTCATCTCCTCTTCTGCTTAATTGCTGACTGCGGGCAGCGCATGGATGAGGTCTGTTCCTCCTGCTGTAAAGTCCCGCGTAGTCAAAGCCGACCTCTAAAAAAAGAAATCATTAATTTTATATTTACGGCACCTGCTCTCTGTTGTGTAAATAGAAAACCACTTCAGTAGAAAAAAAGAAAGATAAGCTTCTGGTGCCTGCCTCTTTTGATTCTCACTTTGCTCACACACTTTGGATTCTGAATGATGTCCAACTATATGTCCATTGTTTGCTTGTTTTCCTGGTACGCTCTTGGTATGAATTGACAGATAGGACAGACACATGCCCGTCAATTTGTACTAGCTCATAAGAAAACCTCTTTGAACGCGAGGTTAACCAAATGTGCTCCGTCTTACAACCGGCACAAAGCACGACGCAAGTTTCTTTTGCTTCTTTCAAAACCGACACAGATCATTTTCCCATCCAGCGCCCACTTTGTTCAAAAAGCAAATGCACATGCGCCCGTCTGAGTGCCCACAGGCATGTTGGATTTAAAAACGAGGTGTGATAGCGCCGACAATGCATATGCATATCTTGAAGCGGCGGAAGGCGATTGATCAACAAAAAGCTGGTCTACTCATTCGCTCTTACTACCAGGCAAAATCTGCCATTATAATTGAAATCCACCTCGGTGCAAGGGCACCTGGCGTTCCCCTCTCATCGGTTTATTATTGCACGTTACAACAAAAACACGCCCAGAGTTTAACAAAGAGCCAGAGTATTATGACAATAAGTATTGTAAACCATGCACCTTCCTTCAACATCTTTTTCCACCGTTGAACTGGCGTCTGATTCGCCCCACATGCTCTTTCCCCATGCACTTTAAGACCATGTGCTCAGATGGTTGAAATAGAATCCCTTGTCTCACTGAAACACGGATCCAGAGATGAGTCAGATCAGGCCACGTGCCAGGATGGCTGCAGATGGCAGCCCCGGTGTTATACTGTAAACTGAAAAGTCACTTGTGGTAAGTTTCAACTTATGACCATTTGTTCCTCTTTTTCAGGATTGTGTTTTTTATTCGTTCTCAGGACTTTCCACACTGTTTCTCCTTGACACATTGAATGATTTTGCGTGTGCGTTTCAGTCAACGGATGACTCTCAGGTTTCTGTTATTTGACTCGTGTTGTTTTCAAAACAAGTTCTGCTTATTAGATATCTTTTCTAATCAAGATAAATGCTGCTGTTCTGTCTCCACACTTTGTATTTCTAATTTTATCCACCAAATACCCAACGTTTTCACTCGGGTCTGTTTGTTTGTCTGTCACCAGGGAAAGGTAAAAAGTACTGAACCAACACTGAAACCCTGTAGGAGGATGTGGTCTGGGCTGGGGAGAACCCATTACATTCAGGGGCAGATCCTGCTTCAGGTGGCAGATCCAGGATTTTTCCCCGCACTACTAAAAATTGCAATTTTGTCAATTTATCAGGAATTGGTGCTTGGATTTGATCACACATTTGTGGTGTTGAGATCTATGAGTTTGTACAATTTGGTGCCTCATCATCTTCCCTTTCTTCTATTTTCTGTTATAAGAGCTAGACAGACATGTGGGATTGTTTGGCCTTGGTGGAGGTACGTTACGTCCTCTACTCGCTCAGTACATAACGAGTTGAAAGGTACTGTCTTTTCCATTGAAGTATTTCTTCGGCCTCCACTAGCCGTGCTTTGCTCCAGTTCTGGTGAGAGAGAGCATGTAGAGTGGCTTGGAGATGATTGAGGTCGAAGAAATTTAGATTTAAAGACGATAAGGCCTTAGGTTACTGAAATGTTATCTCACAAAGTGACTGTCCAGGGTGGGCTTTGACCCTCGTTGTGTTAACAACCAAAAGCCAATTTGTCCGTGTGGGTTGGAATTCTGTGCCTTGATTAGTCATTTTTTCAATGTGTGTGTGTTTATGTTTTTCTGCGTCAGCTTCCAGACGGAGATCCAGACGGTGAACAAGCAGTTTCCCAGTGAGCCCTTCAAGTTCCTGGAGCCCACTCTAAGGTTGGAGTTCACCGAGGGCGTGGCCATGCTGCGCGAGGCAGGGGTGGAGATGGGGGACGAGGAGGACCTCAGGTCAGACTGCTTCACACGCCCTGTGACCCACTTCCAGCTCATCTTGTCAGATGATTTCATTAGATAACAGCAGAAAAAATTGAATATCCCGAGTCTAAAGAGAAGTGAAACATCAGACTCAGCAACTTTGTAAGATTCAAGTGAATCTTCTCATGTGTGGGACATAATGTACATAGAAGCATAAATACACTAATAGACACTTATATCATTTTATAATATACAGTTGCAGGCAAGTTACAGGTAAACACAACAAGATTAAGTTATCAGTACAAACACATAATTCCCTTGTCTGTTGTTCTGCAGTACTCCCAACGAAAAGCTGCTTGGCCGTCTCGTCAAGGAAAAGGTACGTTCAGGGCCCGGAGTGTCAAAATATGAATATTGCCTGACTGGACACCACTGTGCCAGCAGGCTCATGAGATTGCTCCGAGAAACCAAAGTGATCTAGTTATCAATTCATAACACCTGGGCCACAGTGAATTCTCCACTTGGCTTGAGTTAAAATTAATATTTAGAATGGTAAATATTGAGTTTATTTACAACAAGGCCCTGGTGAGCACTGCCCATGGCCAAACCAACACACTGAGGAGTGTTAGCCAAAGGCAGAGACAGATTTGTTTGTATAAATGTACTTTCAAAAAAAAAAAAATGATGGTTACATCATATGACATCCTGCAGCATGGTGGACGTTACGGTGAAGAACTACGACTATAAAGGAAAAGTTTACTAAGCAGTTTATTATATTTCATTCATCAATCCTCAGTTACTCGACTGATGGCTGTTTGTATCATTTTTTTTCAGTATGACACTGACTTCTATGTGCTGGATAAGTACCCACTGGCTGTCAGACCCTTCTACACGATGCCTGATCCAAGCGACCCCGTAAGTCTCTCTCTCGCACGCACGCACACACACGCACAGTGTAAGCAAAACTCCTAGAAGTTTGGTCATAAAAAATTGACACGAACAGTTTGTCTTAAGTACCATAATTTTTATAGCATAATGTGAAATCTGCAAGCAGTGTCACAGAAGTGGAACTGCAACATTTTGTTTTGGCTTTAGTTAGGTTTATCTTGTCTTGGTGGAATCTCTGTGAAATATCGTCTACTCTTTGATCAAGACAGTCGACTTTTTTTCTGTCTCCATGTTTACATCTTTTAGTTTTGTATGTCAGGGTCTTTTTTTCTCTCTCTCTCTCCCTTTCTTTCATTGAAAGATGTGTGTATCGCTTGATTCTTCACATCTCAGGTGATATGTCGTCTTGTTTTCTTTTTTATCAGAAATATTCCAACTCGTACGACATGTTCATGAGGGGCGAGGAGATCCTGTCTGGAGCTCAGAGAGTCCACGATGCCCAGCTCCTGACTGAAAGAGCCACCCATCACCAGATTGGTGAGAGCCAGTGTAGAGATGTTTGTGTGAAGGGACATTGTGATTTACATGTGGTTTGTGTCTCCCTCTATTGGAGAATAGTGGGAATTACAGTGGGATTGATGGTTTGAAAAGTGACTTTCGAAAAATGTAACCTCATTCTTTTCATGATACTATAGACCTGGAGAAGATCAAGGCATACATTGACTCCTTCCGGTATGGAGCACCCCCACATGGCGGTGGAGGCATTGGTAAGAAATCTCAATTTTGGTGAACCCAGAGAAGACCTTTTCTGATTAGCTGATAATGCTGTGCTTTAAGAGCCATATCATTTCAGACTGTAGTTCAATATGACTCCAGGTCTGATGTCTTGGTGGATTTCAATGGCAGAAACAAAGATGTGTTGAGTGATTGAACTGTCGTCCTCCACAGGCCTGGAGAGAGTCTGCATGCTGTACCTTGGTCTCCATAACGTACGCCAGACCTCCATGTTCCCACGTGACCCCAAGCGCCTGACACCTTGAACCCCTTCCACCGCGGGGACAAACCCAATCATCCTGGACTAACACACAGACGCTGGTGATGGGGAAACAATACTAATCCAGAAAAGGAGAGGGTATCGGGGCGAGCTCCTTACTTTGACACTAACGTGCCACTGTGATTAACCATTATGATGAAAGAATAAGGGAGTTGTAACAGTAGGGTATATTTTATTGATTGGTGTGCATAGTTGTCCAACAACAAATAAGAGAGAGATTAAAGAGAGAGATTAAAGAGAAAGCGGAGCTGATCTGAGATTTAAGGAAGTTGCTAGAGACACAAACATAATCAATCTTTTTTAATAATGAGTCAGTGCTTGTCTAAGTTCTTTTCTATGTAGATGTTGAAGAAACGGCTTTAATACAGATAAGAGCCCCGCCCCCCCTACTACCAGCACAGATTTAGGACTAATGATTGAGGTCTCCAGCAGTATGCAAGTAACTACAGGTGTTTTGTAAGGAATCAACGGAACTAAAATCAAATCATGAAATACAAAACATACTCAAACCATCAATTGTTTTGTCTCCATTGTTGATTTTTATCCATCCCACCGTAAGTGGGGTATTTTTTCGCCCGCGTGTGTGTACACAAAATAACAAGAATGCATGGAGGGATTTTCAATGAGCTAAGTACTTAGGCGGATATCTCCAGATAATTCACTTTTGGAGCTTATTATATAGAAAATTATTCCTCATATTTCATGAAGAAGTAACAAAGAAGTCAGAAAATGAAATCATACAAATTTCAAAAATGAATTTCTCAAGGTATCTCTGCATCCTATAGGACTATAGACACAACCTAAATCATATATAGATTAAAAAAAAACATTTATGATCATATGGTAGGAAGGATGTCACTATGAAATGGCATTATTACAATGTGTGATTGGGGTATATACAGCATGTGCACAGCAGGGTGTGCATCGCCCTTTTCATTTTTGTTGAACCTCTCAATAAGGATCACACACTATTACTTATTAATTCACTATTGCTAAGGTTTGATAGACATAATTACTACACTGTTAAAACATGCACATTTTGTAGGGATTATCTACTAAAATACTACTCAAATATTTACAACTATACAGACTGCAAAAGCTTTAAAATCTCTCCTCATTCACACTTGGGAAACTGAGAGCTGTAAATCCACCTCCAGCATCATACAGTACAAGAAGAGATCACAGTGCTCGTGTGTTATTGCCACAAGAATATAAACAGTTTACAGTATAGTTGATGAATTAATTAAGTTTACCATTGACGGTTGAAAACCATGCCTCCTAATTTGCTCACTTGTGTGAAAGCAGGATTACGTTTAATGACAAATAAAATATACCGCGCGTACAAACTCTTCAGATGACGAGATGCGCTGTAAACCCAAGGTTCATTCAGTCACAGCTCCGCTGACTTGAAGGACGAAGAGAAAGATGTGAACAATGTCAACGTAGAGGGAGAGCGCCCCGTAGATGTACTCCTCCGGGCTGATGGCCAACTCCCGGTTCCCTATTAGTAGCTGCGTGTTGTATACCAAAAACTGACGGGGAAGGAGAGAGACGACATGAAGCAGAGTTGTCAATCGAGATGTGGTCAGACCATCAAATAGTACAACAACAGGAAAACCAGTAATACGCTTTCATTTCGTTCTCTTCAAATAAAGTATTGCCTACAAAAGATAGCTCAACAACTTGCTGCATTGCCACACTGGACGTGATCTTCATGTTCCCCATTTGAATCAGTCCTTATGTTTTCATAACCCGTGACATTTTCTTGGGAGCCGCCATCAGGCCAAAGTTGTCACCAGTGCAACAAATAAGAAAAGAGTTTACAGCCACGCTAGCTAAACTGTAAAACGTGTGTATGCACCCACAGAATGCTAACATACTCACAAGGACAGTGTTAGTATGCTGATCTTTAGTGGCGTGACAAAAAATTTTCATTCATTTTGCAAGTATTTGGTAATAAGGATTGGATATGGACAATTTTGACCAGTGTAAAGTTAAGGGATCACCAGTTATTACAGGAGGGAAACATTAAATTGGGTACAATTCACGTGAAACATCATCTGAGGACTATGAATCTATCCGTCTGTACGCTGTTGAGATACTTGGGACCAATGTGGTGAACCAACCAACATCCGCTTTCCGTGAGCTATAGCGTGACCAAGAATAAAAAGGGGAAAACTGGCATGAAATTCACAGATCATTTTCAATATCCCCAGGAAATGAACTATATCCGTCGGTCCACATTCACAGCCTGTTGCACAATTCTCAGACCAAAACAACGATATACCACAAATTATACAACTTCATATGATAAGCACATTGCCGTGTCATTTTCTGAGCAACTTTTTTGGTGCCACGGTAAAGACAAACCTGTGGGACTTCAGACTATAGATATTAAATTGTCAACTATTCGGTCTAATTAATAATTGTGTATTTCAGGGTGTCAGGACTATTTTGCCTCTTGTCATCGTGCTTAAGTCCATGAGGGTTCAGACTCACCAGAGTGTAAACGATGGCTCCAATTGCGGCATAGAGCATATGCAGCCAGGGGACCTGTGGAGTGACAGAAGAAAGGCCTTTGAATGTGAACACAGATACACCCCGCCGAGCCGCTGCTCCTCACTCTGAGAAACACAAGTCGAGAGAACGAATTCAAAAGCTTTGACCGGAGTCCTCACATATTGGAAGGAGAGGACGATCGCTGTAACAATCCCTATGATCATGAGCAAAACGGCAGCGACGGAGAGAAGGCCCCCGCAGGAGGTGAAATCCACCTGTGATGAGAAACGAGTCATTAACGGGATGAAAGTGGAGCTAATGGGCTTCAAGTCACATGAAAGAGCAGTCGAGATCATTTGAAAGAGGATCAAAATAAGGGTGTAAAAAATGTATATAAAGAAATTATAATTCTTTTTTCAAAAGGGGGGAGGACATGCACTAGCCAGAAATGTAACTTATTCATCTTGGGTTGCATCAGACGGAGAAGTTGAATTCTTGTCCCAAAATGTTATAAATATTTAAAGGAACTCAGTGCCCCATTGTAATGCGAGACAAAGGCGTTCTTTTACACTGACAACAAAGACATTCTCTGACGAGCCACAGGCCACTCGGCTACAGAGACACAGTTTACAGTCTCCGTCTACCTTGGTTTGGAAGCAGAAGACTGTGACGGCGATACAAACTAATGCCGTTATTCCCATGGCGAGGAACACGGCTTTTGTGTCGTAATAGCTGTGAAAGACAGACGTCGTGATTAAAACAAAACATCGGTCAATAATAACGGTAATGATGATACGTCATTATGAAAATGCTCTCTCTCTGACTTTCTGTTTCGCGCTGGCTGAATTGCCTGAGTTGGAGCCAAAAACAAACAAACCTTGAGATTGTTCCAGACATGTAAGACAAGGCGAGAGTCTGCAAGAGAAAACATGAAAACTATGCGTCATGAAGGACAGAGTGGGTTCTAGCTTGTTCTATTTTTTCAGGGTTCTGTCTTTTTTTTTCAATGTGGTTGCCTTTGTTTTGTTTCATGCAACTCAAATGATCACTAATTGTCGGCGATACCATAATCAATATTGGCTTGTGAGTCATAATCTAATAAACAATACGTACAAATACTCCCAGCAGCACAAGATTCCATGGGAAACGTCTCCTGGGCAAACAAAAAATTGTGATGAATATTTTAAGAGGTGCACGAATGAAAGTATAACTGGTTTTGAATACTGGAATAAGATGTAACAACAAAACTATTTTCTGTCTCGTTCAGGCTCACCTTGGCCCTTTGCAGCAGATGAGAATGCAGTACACCAAAAAGTAAACCACACTGTGGAGAGATAAATCCTTCAGATTGTTAGTGTATATAACATTGTGTCGTGAGAATAACCGCACTGAGATATTGTTGATTACGGGGAGCTGCTCTTAAAAAATTGAACTTTAAGTATCTTTTTGTTTTGTTCCTAGAGAGTGTAACTCACAAGGATGCCCAGTAGATGCAAGGGTATCTGATGACAAACAGCCGCACTGGGTCACTATGAAAGCACAGGCACAACAGACTGTTCTTCATCCCCCGGCAGACACGTTAAGCAGTGAGCTGGAATATTTGTGCTGGGATGCAGAGGCAACACTTACACAAACGTAAAGACGGCAACGACTGAAAAGGTGACGGCGAGCTGTGCCGTTAAAATTAGGTAAACCTGCCCAAATACACAAAAGCAAATAGTTCTGTTGAGCACACAAGAAAACAGATCAGTAGGTGTAGATGAGGATTAACAGGGTTGTTATAGACAACAAGAAAACAGTTTGAACCTGTGTTTGAGGCTTGACCAACGTTGAAAAGCCTTACCTTTCTGATGAAGGCATGTCGAACAGATGTGCTCTCCCACTGGGCGCTCAGAAGATCCTCCATGTCTCCTGCAGAATTGGGAATAGCGAAGTGGTGATTTATTATTTTCTTTGTCAGTCTTGGGAGCTAAATATGATCAAAATGCAGGATGTGATCAACTGAAGTCCTGCGGCATTTCCTCAGAACCTGAGTTGGACGCAAGCACTCCAGCAGACAGAGTCGGTATTGTGGTGGGCATCCCCGACGGAGAGAAACCAGGGGCTGCCCACATGCCGGCCTGTGGGTAGACACCCTCCTGGCCCCAGTAGCCAGGCGGCCCGGGGAACATGCGTGGACTGGCGCTGTAGGACGGAGGCGGTGGATGCGGGGAGCCATGTTGTGCCTGGTGGGGGTAGTTTCCGTTCTTAGGGCGGTGCACTGCGTCCTCATAAGGTGGAGGACTGTCCTCTTTAGATGACATGGTCACCTAGAAGAAAGGATAAGTGGTGACTCATACTGTACATATAATGTACTGGTGCCACATACTGACAAGAGAAGATGATACATAAGATAAAATAAGACAAGGGGGAAACAGCAGTGTTACAGCAGCCAAGTTGGAATTTTTTAAAAAGCAATAAGCAATATGAACAAAATATAAATACCATATACAGAGCAGCAGTAACAATAATGAAGCAAAAAATATTGCACGGTTGATAATTGCACTCAATTGGAATTAAATGAATATTGCACTTTTAAGTGTTTAAGAGTAAACAGTTTTCATGTATAAAGCATACTGGTCAATATGTTACATACAGTGATCCAGTTAATTGTTATGTACTATTATCACATCTACTAAATATAATGAGGTTATTATATAATTGTGTGTGTGTGTGTGTGTTGGGGGGGGCGGGGTACAACACATTCAAAACCACATTGTAACAATGGTACAATCCCAAGTTCTGTATTATTATTATTATCTGTTGGCAAAAAAAGTCCACATCTATGTACTGTATAACGAATACATTCACATGTACTGTAATACAACCTAGTTATCCTAGAAAAGTCTAGAGCAACTATTAACACAAATGACACTCCAAATGTTACTTACCTGTCAGCTAAAGCTCAAGATGTGAGCACTGTACTTCGGTCCTTTCTCTCCCTGCAAGTTAACATTACCTCGGGGGGGATGTCGTCTTTGTAACAGGATATGCTCCCTGAAACCCACACTGTTACCGGTGTGTCACGGAGACTGGTTGCTCTGGCTCCCATTCAGAATAATAAAAAGAACAATTATGTTAGTTAGATATTAGGGAACGCTCATAGTGAGCTCTGAGCTGCTTTGTTTAAGCTTTCATCCTGTGACAGGCCCACTGTATTTTTCCATCCAAGTTAACTCAAATGTTCTAAAATAATACACAGTCTACTGCACTTTGTGTAATCTTACAATAAAAACCAATACAAGTTTAATAACCACACGGGCAATTTGGTTTAGGGCAGTGAAAAACAAACAAAAAAAAGACACACATGCACTGACACACATAAAGAACAACAATAACAACAACAACAACAACAAATAAGACTAAATAAAAGAGCTGTTCAGTTGTGTTGAGTCAAAAGTGAAATTGCTTTCAAAATCAAAAACTAGGTAGTAATCAATATATACATGATTGACACAATTAATTAAATAGTCCACATGGCTGATAGCATTAAAGTGTGATTGTCCGTTTTCATGTGACAAGGACATTATGCGTGGCTAGATTGTTTAGAAGTCGACTAATACTGGCTCCTATGTAGACGGCATATACATAAATTGATAAATGTGGAACTAACTAGTAGGTGTCACAAAGATACAAAAAGGAAAATGCTGGGCTACAACCTCAAAACTTAAAACATATATTAACCTTAAAATGAAGTCACAATCATTAATTTACATAATTTAAATTACGTATATTATTATTTATAATAACGTAATTTGTCACACATTGGCCTTTTTTTTGTTTCTTTCTCTTTTTCTTTTACAGTTAATTTTACGGTACGCTCTATTACGTCCTGGCTTCCGGTGTCGGCGCGTCGCCGCACACGTCATCACGCTGCGCTATGCCGCTTCACGACCTGACGATGCTGATAGCAGCCGCATCCTTCTTGTGCTTCTTATGTGTGTGTGTTCGCTTCCGACGGCCGGGACAAGCCTTGTGGAGGACGTTGGTGAGCGAGATAATGGCCCGCACGGAGAAGCCCCTGTTCCGGATCGCGTGAGTGCGACACGAAGCGCCGCACAATACAACAACACTGTGCTGTCGTCGGTGTGATTCACGCTCACGTAGCTTAGCAACACCTAGCCATCCTCGACGGGGAGGGCTGTCGCACCGAACCGAAATGTTGTGTTTTAAAGCTAAAGCTAACGTAGGGTTAGGGTTAGCAGCATAGCATTTTTATTTTTTTATTTTTGGTCGGAGGCATTTGTTTGAAATGTACCGGTTTCATTGGAGAGACACTGTTGTTTATAAGAGCATGCCAATCCGCTGTAGATGTCGAAACTGCCATCGAGTAAATTACTGCTTGGTGCAACTTATCTTTGCCCTGATATTTAAATGACTCCACGTGACATTGTTTTGCTTCCGTGTTCACCTGTCTCGCGTATTCTGTCAGTGCTGTGGTGGGCTGAGCATTGTCGCCGCCTGCCACCAGACAATGAGTGTTTGTTGGCCGGTGTTGCGGCCCAGCTGTTTGTGTTTTTGATTCAACTGGTTCCCGTGCCTAACGGCTGCAGATGTGATCCGTCTCAGTCAGCAGATTCGTCACTCGTCCACAGACATATTAATGACATTTGCATGTCGCATCTCGTATCTACTGCGGCGAATATGATCGTACAAGTGCGCACCGATTGACAGCCACCCACGTAAAACAACGACGTGAAGCAAATCGAGTTCTTGCAGGGTCGCATTGAGCAGGATTCGATCACACCACAGCAAAAGTCTCAGGACTGAAATCCCTCGATAATCACCATGAGCCACGACCACTCCACCAGGTGCAGGTGTCCGTCACCTATAGATGGATGACATCATACCTGAATCCACCGGTTTCTTTCTGCTCCTCTCAGGAGACACACAAACACATCAAAATTGTGTTTCTCAATGTTTCCGCCACATCAACCCCCACATCACTGACAAAAATACATTTAAAATGTACCTATCTAACTTCCACTGTGTACTGTCAAAACACACACAAATAACTGCTTGCTAACGCGCGGCCACCGGAAGACGATATGCAGCTATTCGGTACGGGAACCAGTTAAATCGAACAGCAGTTGGGCCATAACACCGGCCTTTTGCTAACTGCTGCCTGCAGGTACACACTCTACACCAGGACCAGACTTGGCTACATGTACTACAAGAGGCAAATGAGAAAAGCCAGGGAGCGTTACCCTGCTGGACATTCCACAGCTCAACCCATGGACTTCAATGGTCTGTATCACCATTTACTCTGTTAATGCAGAATAGCCCCCCCCCCCCCCCCCCCCCCCCCCCCCCCCCCCCCGCGTTGTTCACAGGGAGGCCCTGTTGACCGTGTCAGACATTGTGCATGCTCTCATATGTTTGTTGTCATTACCATCAATGAAAAAGGTTCGTCCGTTCTACCAGACGCACTATGAACACAACACCTGTACACATTTAATACTGCCTATCAACTTCTACCACGTTGGGTAACAGAGTTTAATATTGTACTCCATATTTTGTCCTTTTTTTTTTGTCAGGTATGAAAATTATTCCCATCTCAGTACTGTCAGACAACTACAGCTATCTCGTGATTGACACCGCCTCCAGTGTTGCAGTAGCTGTGGACCCGGCAGACCCTCAAACGGTTCAGGTTAGCGCAATATTGAGGAGTCGCTTCCGAGTCTTTTCGTTGTTTGTGAATGACTTTAACTGATACGCAGAAAACAGCCGACACGTTTTTTTGTGCGGTTGGTATTTTGTGCATGTTCGGCTTGACTTGGCTTGCTGCTGCACAACACAGTGCTGCGGAAAAAGGGACACACCAAGTGTTTTGAATGTAACATCGCAGCATCATTTCAAATTATTTGTTTTAGTTTTTTGTTATTACAGTTTTTTATCATTGCTTTGCCCTAGTAAGATATACATGTTACTTGAAAAAGGCCAAATAACAACTAAAATCAATATCAGGATTATATTGGACTTAAAATGAGATAACACCTAATTCCGTGGAAGCTCTATTATTACATTCATATTAAAAATGGCTTGGTGAACAATACTCAACACACAAATTCACATGTGAACAAATTAGCTACTATAGTGGATTATATAGTTCGCTCTAGTATCTCTGCCTTTGGTAGTTCTTTTTGAGTGCTGCTGGGTGCAAGCAGATAGGTAAAATGTATCTATAATTGGATTTCAGAATCAAAAACCGTATGTGTGTGTGATTGGCGTTCAAGTGACATGATTCCAAGCCCACGGACTCTGAAGTGGTTCTGTGATAATTATGCCTTTCTCCCACTCCACTCAGTTCTTGTGTAATGACTTCTGTTTTCTCAGCATCACCTTCAGTGCTCTTCATTCTTACTTTACAAATCGTGTCTTTCGTTAACAGTCGCAGCTATTGATTGTCAACCGTGGAGTAATTCTTAAAAGTACGTGCCACACCGTGTCAACAATCTGAAGCATTGTGCAACTTCATGGGCTTTTGTGCAAATGACTGCTGACGCGTTGACTCATCATGGCGCTTGGTGGTTTTAACGGTGATTGTAACTTTCCAGGCAGCCCTGGAGGAAGAGGGAGTGATGTTGGAAGCAATACTGTGCACACACAAGCATTGGTGAGGTTTATAGTTTTGTCACATATATTTCAATTTTTTCTTTTGTACTTTGAATACAAGAAGTGATAGATTACAAGAACTGTATTTCTATGTGAAGAGTGTTTTTATGCATGCAATTGTTGTTGCTCACATTGAAGATATATGCAAATGACACATATAGCTCAAACATAACCATTCAGACTTAAGCATACATAAACTGTATGTAGTTGAAAATACTTTTTTTACACTGAAGGCCAAAACATGTACACAATTTTCTACTGTGTGTGTGCCCTTTGTTCCATTCACAGGGATCACAGTGGGGGAAACAAAGGGTTGAAAAAGCTTCACGGCTCATGCCGAGTGTATGGAAACGCAGCTGATAACATTCCTAGCCTCACGCAGTAAGTCCTTGTTCGGAGGTAGCATTGCCGCTTCTTACGGAATCAGTCTAACTGAGTCCTGTCGCCGCACGAAGCAGCTGAATTGTGGTATGAATAACTGCTCTGTTGTGGAAAAGTGCATTTTCCAAAATGATATTGGAAAACATATTATTTTTATTTCAAATCGAATGTGCTGAAGTTGAGAGTCCGTCTGGACTGTAGATATTAGAACAATGGCTTGTATAAGAGGACATTTTTTATTGTTAGTGATGCTTTTCACTGTTGTTCCATATAAACACATCACACAATTTCTTTCAGTTGTCAATGTCTTTTTCTCCCTTATTTGTTTTACACTTCAAAATGACAAAAATAACCAGAAGCATTAGAAATGATTGAATGACATGACTAGTGTTGACTCCGTGGTGTGTTTTTTTTCTCTTCTTCGTGCTATCAGCCCTCTCTCACACAAGGACTGTGTAACAGTTGGCCGCATGCACTTTAAGGCACTCTTCACTCCTGGGCACACGGTGGGCCACATGATCTACCTCCTGGACGGCCAAGCGGTCGGCGCCCCATCCAGCCTCTTCTCTGGTGACCTGGTGTTCCTCTCAGGCTGTGGTGAGTTACAAAGAGAATGGTATTCATTGGAAAAATATTTTTTCCCAAGAAACAGTGGGACTGGGGTCAATCCCAGCTGACATTGTTACTGTAATAACAAGTTAATATTTGTTTTTATTGATTACACTTGATTTTTTGGTCACCTGTTTTAACAAAATTAACCCTTACCGACAACTTCTCTGACATGGTTTCAAAATGTTCAGAGCTGACTCCAAGTAAATGTTAAATGACTTAATTAAGTTGGACAAGTCCAACGTTGTTTACTCGTACAGTAGCATGTCCCTTCTACCACCGTAAATAATAGATAAATAAATGAAGGCTATTGATGTTGCACTTTTGTGCTTATGAAAGAAACACCGGCGATTTTCCGACCAGTGAGGCTTTTGTGGGACAAGAGCGTATCGACAAAGCTATCGACCGGGAGACTACATCCTTAACACATTTATCAACATATAGTTTTTAATATAGTTATTCAAGGTCTTCTTCAGTTCATTAATCAATGCCAGCAGCTTTGGTGCCCTGCAGAATTGAATTAGTTGGATAGATGTAAACATTCAGTTTTACTAAACACCTTTAAAAAAAATAATAATATTGCAAATATGTTTATTTCCCGTTTGCACTCTGGATCAATAAGCTTCTTAATAGTCAGATATTTTTTGCTTTTCTCAGCAACTGACCAATTTAAAACTCAAAAACTTAATTTAAGTTTTAACTAGCAATGAAAAGATTCTTAAACAGTGTGAATTGACTTCAAAATGCAGAAAGACCTTCTAAAACTTTCATATGCAGACTCTGTTTTAACTTCAAAATCAGTTGACAGTAAAAACCTATTCTTTCCATTTCCAGGGAGGATGTTTGAAGGCAGTTCAACAACAATGCTGTCATCTCTGGACACAGTCAGCTCCTTAAGTGATGATACGCTATTGTGGCCCGGTAAGAAAAAATCTTCTCCCTTGTCACAGACTCAGTGTCAGTGTTTGTGTGATGTGATTTGAATGTGCATTGCCCTGATTTATGTACTTTGACTGTAAATAGGTTCATTGATGCTACAGTGTTCCTCTCAAAGTTTGGAAAAGGGACGGCACGGAGTTCTGTCAGGTGTAAGCTTTTGAGTGTGGCTTTGCCGATAGTGGGCATGATTTTTTATTTTTGTGTCCACTGGTTTTCCCTCAGGTCATGAGTATGCAGAAGACAACCTTCTGTTTGCTGCTGAGGTTGAGCCACGCAACGCTGCCAGAGAAAACAAATATCAGTGGGTGCTGCAGCAGCGAGGCCAGAAGCTGTGCACGGTAAGAATGATACATCGCCATTGTTATGCCGAACAGCACGCTGTCCCAGAAAGAAATCACGTTGTCCAGCACCTGCGAAGGAGGGCTTATCACCCATGTACAGTGTTTGTGTTGTCAGAGCCCAGAGTGCTCGCCCTTTTCCCACTTCTCCGCTCTCTCGGCCTCTCACAGTTGAGTCTCATCTATGATGCCGTCTGCAGCAGAGCAAAGGGTCACTGCATAGCGGAGCAACTATACAGAATTTAGTTCTGTTTTTTATCTGGCATCAATACAGCATGGCATAGACGCGGTGTTTGCAAGTTTGCACCTTACTTTCATACCCAAAACTTATTGAATGACTACAGTGAGAATATAGTTTTTTTTTTGATCTTAGCTTGTTCTCTTTGAATGTTGAATCTTTCCCTCACAAATATTCTTTGGCAAATTGTGATATTTTTTTGGTTGTTTTTTTAACATGAACAGGATGAGCAGATCAGCTGCACAGTGAAGAAAAAAAACACGTCCAGAAACAGCACAGAAAGATTTACGCAGATCGCAGAGCTACTTGAAAGATGAACTACTGTGAGAGAAGTGTTCTGTGAAGAACACAGTTTCCTTTAAAAATCACTAGGTCGTAGGTTAAAAAAGGTTCTATTAATTCATTCAGCCTGTGTTTGATGACAGAGTGTCTTTGTAATACAAGTTGCTACGGTTTTCAAATCCTATAAAAATAAAACACTTCCCATCCCAGCTCTTACTCACCGATGCCGCATGAACTTTACTGGAAAGGAAAGAGAGTCTGATTTGTCTGACGGACATGTTGACTTGTTATTGTGGGGAAAGCACTGGTGCTACTGATCAACATTAACAATGGCTGTGTTGTATTCAAGTGTCCAAAGTAAGCCAGTGTTACGGTGAACCAGCATACTCAACACCAGGACCCTGAAGCAGCTAATTCAACCATAATTTCTGTAATTATATAGACCTTTGCTTTTACTATTGTGACGTGTGTGCTGTGGAAAAATCCTATTATCCTTATTATTACTCCAAAATCTGATGAATTCACATGACAACAAATTAGCTACTACAATGGATTATATAGTTCGCTCTTGTATCTCTGCCTTTGGTAGTTCTTTTTGAGTGCTGCTGGGTATCAATCAGCTACATATTTGAATTAGCTTGATGGGAGGCTAGTAGGATAGTTTCACACTAAATAACATGATAGCAGAAAATCCCCTCAACACCTGAACTCATTGTTTAAGTCGCCCTTTAACTTCTGTGATCCAGCCAGGTTAGCATCTGGGTTAGTGAACGCTGTAGATCATTCTCTGCTAATTGCATGAGATGGAAAGGTCAGAGATGATTTATTGTTGACGTGTCGAAGTTTTGTGTCAGTTGAATTGGGGCAGAGAGGCTGAAGGACAAAGCTGTGCTGGGTTTAATTTGCAGGAGTCCCTCGTTACCCACAATGCAATTCCACAAATGAATGAATGGCACGTGAATCATCGTGGCCACTAGAGAGAGAGAGAGAGAGAGGCTTTGCACATCAATTTTGAAGAGTTTCTTTTTGACATGTACTTCATTTGCAGAGTCCCTCTACTATCGGGGAAGAGAAGCTGTACAATCCTTTCCTGCGCAGCCACTCCGCTGAGCTCCATCTGGCCCTCGGCCTCCAGCAGTTCCAGGACGAGGACTGGACCCAGTTCCGGGCTCGGGTGCTGGAGGAGCTGCGGAAACGCAAAGACCTCTACAACAGGAGGTAGCACAACAAGCGAGAACTGAACCACAGGGAACCCAGCAGTGAGCTCGCTGGAAAGTGGTACGATCGGCAGGAGTAGTGATAAAACACAAAAGCTGAGCTTTGAGGTGTAGTACTGTATAAAGGCCTGACCAGTTTTGAATGTTTAAAGGGCCATATTAAGCAATTAATTTTTTACCATTTATAAACCTGTTTCATTTCACCACCAGGGACAAAACCACACCTTTTATTATTTACATAATCCTAATCAACAATCCTGACAGAGTGGTGTTCATTTATTGCCTCTTCAATAAAGGGGCATAAACAACAAAACCTCCCTGTTTTTAAAAGTAGGTATTACTAGATTTTTCATTCCGGGTTGTGAAACACAGGGTGTGTGAGTCTGCGCACTGCGTGGGTTAATCAGCCACGTTAGGTACTGTATTGTTTACTCCACAGCTTCATTTATTTTTAGCATTTAAAAATCTAAATTTCATGAAAATCTCTATATTTGATCCTCTGTTTGGACATGCACATGCTACTGAAGAGTAATTGCCTTCTCCTTTTGGACTTGAGTATTTTGTTTTCGGATACTTCTGAATTGTCAAATAAGCTGTTATTATAATCATAGCCACAAAGCGGAATTTCCATGTTCAGGTGCTTGTGTGCTCAACAAAAGGAAGAAGCTCAGTAAAAATTAAAGCAGCGAGAGCGAGTTTCAGGCTTCGCAAAGACGAGAAAAGTAACTTCAGCAAGTGAAATTCTTTTTTTAAAAGAGTGAGGCCAATCGCAACTTTGTTTCATCATCACAAAGCCTGCAGCATTTTAGTAATTTCACGCTCAACGTTCTGCCATTTGACCCTCCATCATTTTTGGGCCTTAATTACTGCGCCACTATCTGACCAGTTGGTCCTTCTTTGGAAAGGGAAAAATGGGAAATTGTTGGTCCACTTGCCTACTGTAGATGTGAATGTGTTTGTCGTATCTAAGAGACAATTTTGCTTTAAACTAAACAAAGGGGTTATTATCTTTACTTCTTTATGGTGGATGTGGTTTGTCTATTAACCATTTTGTTTCCCCCTAAGAGTTTTATCTTATAATTCATGGAAATTCAAGAATTTATCTGCTGGTGAGCCAAAGCCGAACCGCACGTTTTCTACTCGAGACATTTTTGCTGAGAATTTGCACATTTCGATCTGTATTTTTCCAGTGTTTGTTGTGGCACTACATGGACAGCAACATACTGTACAGAAGGTACAGACTGTTGGTACGTACTGCGTTGCGATACATTTAATATGACTGAATTGTTGAAGAGATAATTTTAATTGATATGTTTTTGATATGTTACTCATGACTGCCAAAAGTTAAAATGATGATGATTAAACTTACCAACTGATGTTGAATTGAGGTACTCTACACTATGTTTAGCAATTAATTTTAATTGATGGTTGAAATATGTCATATTTATGTTAATATTGTTTCATTTTCTTTCTGCTATGAGAATACCATTTGACATTGACGATCAAATGAAGAAATGTTTGTAAACCAATCTGAAACCAAAATTATACCTGTTTTAATATATTGTAGGGTTTATAATACTGTGACAGAACATAGGACAATTATTCCAGTGTAATAAACATTGTCATCTGTTGCTGTTTGCATGTCTTTTTTTTTGGGAAGAGATTAAACGCAGCCTCTGTTTCAGTGGTGATGGGTCACAATGCGAAGTAATAAACATTGAAACTTTGGCGAATACATGAATGTGCTTCAGTTTCCTTCGTTGCTCCTGCAGAAGAGCTTGTACCAAAGCCCCGTGTCCCCCGGTGATCGTTGACTCAAATGTTGTTCTGTCTGTTTGATGTAGATTTGCATCTCATTTGCATATGTTTGAGTTATGATACACCACCACACGTTAGACTGTTTTACTTTAGGTGATGTTTTAATGAGGGGAATATGAAAGCCAACTCCTCCATTATAGCTGTGTATGTGTTATTTGTCGTCTTTATGAATCTTCAAAACTGACAGCCGAGCTATTTTTCCCCCAACGCTGTAACTTCGCACAACTCAAAAGCATAACCTACTTAAAGCACATTTAAAAGGCACCATGTCAAAACAAAGAGCCAAACTTTCTGTCGGTAAAGCAGAGCACTACAACAGAACAAACTGCAGGATTACGAGGGGTTTGTGTCGTCTGTACGAATGAGGAACATTGATGAAAGAGTAATTTACTGGAAATAAGAGATAAAAGGGGAAAAAAAGGTATTACAATTTGATTTTGCCTATAAACATTATAATTCCCTGAAGTGTAAAACTGTGAACACACTCAGACACATGTTTGCTCCTGAAAATCACAGCAGATTATTAAAAACAAAAAAATAGCCAAAAGCTACTGCCTTTTCTAACACAAGCACAATCTAAAACTAAAAGCTGCCTGCATAAAACAGACACTGTCCTTAGGTCAATTTGTATGATTTTTATCCAGTTAGACTTTTTTTAAAGGAGGAATATTATATAAATAATAAACATTTGATGAATGAACTCCCATCTGGCTGCTTTGGTCCATCATGTCTGATGTGAAATAAGGCTTTATCACAGATTTGTATAATTTGTGTAAATGTATAATTATACAGAGGTAATGACAAACAATCACCGGACAATATAACTCCTATCTATCTATCTATTTCTGTCTTTGTGATTTGACTGATTGATTTTCATGCTCATGTGTAAGGCAAGGCAAGTTTATTTGTATAGCATCATCATCATACACAAGGCAACTCAGTTCTTTGTGGGGGCATAGAAATACAATAAGGCAAAGACATTACAATTTACAATAAAAGCAAAATATTGAGACATTAAAATGAAAGCAATACATTAAAATAGATATTAAAACCACAGCGATAAAACAAGACTTAATAACAATAAAGGTGCATTTAAAAGACAATAATTAATTATTAAGATTAATTCATAGGAAAGCTGCAGAGAACAATGATGAATGATAATGAATATGTCATTTAACAACGACAAACGCACCTTGCACACAGGTTACCTGTCAACCAATCACTGTAAACAAAGGAAATAGTTCTCCGTAGAAGCTGGGGTTAGCCCCGCCCCTTCTCCCAATAAAAGTTGTTAAAATCTGTCCAGATCCCACGAAGGAACACACGGACATAATCGCTTATTATAATATAATAAAACTAAAATAAAATAAAACAACATCACTGGACCTTGTTTACCACTCCTCCGCTGTCACGTCACTCCGCTCCACGTTTTCAAGGTAATCCCGTCGACGTCACAAGAAGGAAGTGGATGCGGAAGTATTCAGGAAACAGCTGCAGGTAGTAGTTGTTCTCCGGCAGGTCTCGTCTGTCACACACACCTCACAGCTTCTAAGTCAAGATGTTGAAGGCGGTTATTTTAATCGGAGGGCCTCAGAAAGGTGAGAGGAAAAGAACAACTGTCATTATATCTTGTTTTTACAGTCAGCTGTGTGTGTGGTTAGAGGGTTAGCTCGGCTGCTAATGCTAACAGGACCTGTAAGGACGCTGACGCTTGTTTGTATCACTGACGTGGCACAATGAGAGGGCACCGCACAAGCAGCAGCGTTCAATAATTGACAGCCTACTATTTTTTTGTAAACATTAGCAATTTTCAACTTCTGGTTATTATGCACAGATTTCGATTAGCTGCTTGTTGACTACCCAGTAGCGTTACTGGTCCACACGTGTTAAACCTTACGAGTCAACGTAATCCGATTTAAAAATGTAGTATTCCAGGATTATTTTTAAAGAGCACTGTCGGAATAAGTAAACGAATATGTGTTCTCATAGAGTTATGATACAGAGTACTGTTCGGCGTGCATTCATTCCAGGTACTCATAAATCCAAGTTGAAATATAGCTGCCTTATATTTGTCATAACTACTTAAGAGGGATTTGCTGAAACCAAGTGGAGACTTAACACAAGCGATGTTCCCCATGTCTGATCTCTTCTGTGTGTAATTTACAGTAGATGCACTTGATGATTATTTTTACTTATTGACTGACCTGACGTTTATTTTCCAGATTGATTGAATCATATTTTTTTTAGTTTGTAACATTGTTTTGTCCAACCCAGAGTCCAAAATCAAAAGATATCTGGTTTCATATGATATAAAACACAGAAAAAGAAAAAAATGTATCTGAAAACTTTATTTATATTTATATAAATTTGCATAATTACTGTAATCATGAATCGACTATCTTTCTGTCAATTGACATAAAGAGATCAATATAATTTACAACTAGACTCTTAATGCTTTGTGGAACACTTTCTTGTCCACAAAGATGGCTATTGGATACATCAAATCTCCAAAAATATTTCTTATATAAGATATTTACAGTAAATCACATATAAGGTAGTTAAGAGTTTGGTTTTAGAAGGTTTTTTTTGTTATCGTTTAAATAATGAACTGCTTTGCTTTGCAGGCACGAGGTTCAGGCCGCTGTCATTTGAAGTTCCCAAACCCTTGTTCCCAGTCGCCGGCGTGCCCATGTTACAGCACCACATCGAAGCATGTGCCAAGGTGAGTGTCTTTGCATTACCACTGTCTTATTGGTCGGCAAACACTGTACATTATAACAGCAATATGTAGAGTTTATGCAGCGGTGGGTCCTTGGACATATTAAATATGTTTAATGATGAATCATTTAATAGTTTATGATGCGGCTATTCAAGTAAGGGATCGTCAAATATTTCTCAGGTCGTGTTTTGTGAACGTATTTGTAATGGTGCTTGTCCTCCCAGTCACTGGTCAGCGTTAATAACTGTGTTGCAGAGAAAAGCCTTGAATGGAGTCAGTCCAAAATGAATATCTTTTATGTTGCAGGTACCAAACATGAAGGAGATTCTGCTCATCGGCTTTTATCAGCCAAACGAAGAACTAACCAGATTCCTTTTTAACGCACAGCAGGAGTTCAAAATTTCCATCAGGTAAAAAGCAGAGCTCTAAAACAGGTGAACAGAATAGCTCTTGACTGTCTCATTGAACAAGCACAGACAAACACAGTTTTAGTTTCTGACTGTACATTCGGGGGGCTGACTGACTCTGACTGTAGGTATGCTGTTCTTCCGGACCCTGCACTGCAGGTATTTGCAGGAGTATTCGGCGCTGGGCACCGGAGGAGGAATATATCACTTCAGAGATCAGATAGTCTCTGGCAGTCCAGAGGCTTTCTTTGTTCTGAATGCCGATGTCTCTTCAGCGTTTCCCCTCACAGAGATGCTCAGCTTCCAGAAAGAACACGGAGAACCAAACAGCTTTGTTATCCTCGGGACAACGGTGAGATCTCGTCCTTGGCAGTTGCTCAATGTCCTGAGTAGAACTTGTAAAGTGTTGCGAAAGTAAAACTCTGCAGAAGATTTTCCTCCATGGTTTTAGTTGCTTTTTTGTTTTGTTGAACTTTGCGGTGGGATTTCATATGTGCTAAACCATCCTGCCATTTTTCTCTTACCAGGCAAACAGAAAACAATCCATGAATTACGGCTGCATTGTTGAAAACGAGGACACACACGAGGTATTCAACCGTTCCAGTTTTATCTCCCTAAATAGTCAGCCGTTCGTTGTCCGTGTTGTTCAATCTTGAATCGCAACTCTTCTTTTTTTTGTCATGCAGGTCCTGCATTATGTGGAAAAGCCGAGCACGTTTGTGAGCGACATCATCAACTGCGGCGTGTACCTCTTCAACCCCGACATCTTCCAGCACATCGGCTCGATCTTCCAGAAGAATCAACAGGACATGTTACTGTGAGTGGGACGTGCTCCCCTTCTCAGGGGGGATCTGTGTGAGGGGAATTGCCATTTACTCCCATTTCTTTGCTCATTACATTTCCTTCCCTTCTCCTCCCTGCCATGATCTCTTTCCTCACACACTCGTCAGATTTCCGTACGATGGGTAAGTTGGTACAGGCTGCACGGTGTGGTTATTAGCGCACTTAGTGTGTTGGGTGTGAGCTTTAGAAGTGAAAAGGCCGAGGTCGCGTAGGATGCTTTTGTGAATGTTGCCCTTTGCCTCTTTTCTGTGCACGTTTTTGGAAATATATATACATCATATATATACATATATATTTTTGATTTTCTTTATTACTTTATAGATGTGTCTTTTAGCCAACTTTGCCCTTTAATCGGGCACTGTCGGGGGAATTTATAGTTCTGTGAGGGAATCTCTTTGCTTGTCAGAGATTGAAGTTTTGAAATGTTAGGAAATACACCTTTTTCCTTTTCTTTCTTTTTTACACACACCTTTTTACAGTTTTGCTGACCGTTAGATGAGAAGAGTGAAATGTGAAGTTACAGCCAGCAAACGGTTAGTTTATCTTAGTTCAGTTAAGCTTAGTTTAGCACACGTGATTGAAACAGGGGAAACAACTGGCTTGGTTGTAACAAAATCTGTCTCCCAGCCAAGGTCACTAAATAACACATGACATCTTATCTGTTTAATCTGTTCAAAAAGTGTAATAAAAGCGACAATTCACTGTTTTACACTTATGTGCTGAACTGTTTCTCAGTTGCTTTGCAAATGCTGAGAGTTAAGAAACAGTCTGGTATCAACACCAACACATTTTTTTGAAATTCAGGTTTTGTTCTTATCAAACCCAAAATTCGATATAACTAGCGAGCTTCTCTTTGTGCTGCTTGGCAGATTTAATGACCTTGGGAACAGAGCCACGAAAGCTGGTTCCCTCCGTTTCCACTTTTCGGTAAGCTAACCAGCTGCTTAGCTGTGGCTTCATATTCCAATGACAGATACGAGATTGGTAGCGATCGTCTCATTTTAACTTTAATTAAGATCTGAAGTACAGATAAAGTTCACTTGAGACATATCCATACCTGTAGGTAATCTGTAGATACTTAGTGTAGTATTAGGTTTCATCTTTGTCCTGAATCATCGACCCAGTTGTATCTTGCTCTACAGCGTGTTTTACACTGATCTGTTCATCCACCAGAGCATCGACTGCTTGTCTTGACGCTGTTTTAATCTTCTCTCATGTTGTCCCCGTTGTTGCTCTGGGTTTGCTAGCACAGACTAATGCGTGTTTCATAGTTGCCAGCGACAGTTTTTTGTAATGGTCTTGTATGTCATGAATTCTTTCTCTTATTTGTAAGCTGCCGCACAGTATTCCATCTGAATATTAGAAGAAGCTTCCTGTCTGATCACTGCCTAAGTTTGCATGTGGACAGACTGGACACTCACTGAAACTGAAACACATGCGTACATGTAATACGTTTGTTTTTCTTTTTGTTTTTTTGAAATTTATTTTTATTTACATTTTTGGAGATTGACACTTTTTTTTTTTTTTTTGCATCTGGTGACTTCACATACACTGGTGTAGTAGACCTAAGGGGTGGCACTCCAAGGACACCGGAGATATATCACCAGAAGTCAAACGCTGTGCATAACTCATCTGCTGACACCAATAGCACTTAAATCAAGCCGGGCACTGCATCAGCAAAATTGTTGAACACATCATAGATACTTCATAGAAATTATGAGTGTTATACTGCAAAATCTCTCGGGGAATACTTTGCCTCAAACCACGTCTCCTCCTTTTTGGCAAAACTTCGATTATGGGTGCAATCCTTTAAAAGATATTCTTTTCATCAATATTTAACACGCCGTTTCATCTTGGGATCCTGATTAATATGGAACACATGGATTCTGCCCCTTGAGTTTTGGTTCTCTACTAGGTAATCAGCGTTGGTTTCAGTCCAGTTACTGGCACCATCACAGTTGGTATGAATGATGCATTTTAACTCAGTGCTCCCGTTTCATTCTGGGCCCTGGATTGTAGGGCAATAAATGTTGTTGTTTTTCAGCTTCAATAGACTGGAAGGAGGTTACGGAGCCGCGGGGTTAGCTTTTGTACTCCACTAAATATTTAAGCACTCTACATAACTATTAAAGTACAAGAGGGGTGAAGAGAAAGCCACGGAAACAGATTCCCTAATTCCTAAAATGTTCTTGTAGAAGAAAAATGAGTTTACAATACACTTTATACATGAATTGTTATTATTCTTTAAATGAGATGGTTAGAAGGATTGTTAGAATACAGCTTTTGTAAAAGGGCATGTCTGGTTTAGGCAGTGACGTGGACCTGCAGATCCTGTTAGTCGTCATATTTGTGTAGGAGGGATCTTTAACTGCAGAGTCTTTTCATCCACTGAGTATTTAGGTGACATGGGAAACCAAGGGGCGTATTTATAAAAAAGTCAGTTTGAAAGATATAGATTAAGAATACTGCATATTTTTCCACCATACTTGATTACTGCACTAATGGCGATTTAGCTGCATCATATGATAGCATACTTAAAATGAAAACTAATTCAGAGCAATCTTTAGACTATCGTACATTTATTCTGGATGAATCCCAACTTCCTCTTGGATTTTCATTCCGACCTCTTAACTTTTAGTTCCACGATTTTAATTTAATAAATGAGGCCCTTGGCCCCGGGTTTGTAACTCAGTGCCATGAACTGATAATCTGTCTCTTGCAGAGAGGAGCCAACCAACGGCTGGCACCGAGCAGAAGCCATCAGGCTGGAGCAGGACATTTTCACTGCCCTGGCAGGACAAGGCAAACTCTACGTGTATAAAACCCTCAGGTTCTGGAGCCAGATTAAATCTGCCGGGTGAGTGAATGTGTCATAAACTATTGTCAGGTTCAACGGGACACAGAGTTATCATTGCCTCATGCACGACCCCGTTGCCGACCGAATGCCAGAGGAGAGGACAGACATTGGTCTGGCTTTAAAATGATTTAGACATCGCCATTAAATTCCATTGACACGGCGGACATCGGTTTACTTTGTAATTGTTTAGGGGGCCGAGACGGTGGCCGTACCCATAGTGCAGGAACACGCACTGCGCCTGAAACTAAATGGTGCAACCTTTTGTTGTTTTTCTTTTTTTAGGTCTGCAATTTATGCCAGTCGCTTGTACCTCAACCAGTATCACAAAACCCATCCTGAAAGACTGGCCTCAAATAAAGAAGGAGGGCCCAAAATAAGTGGTAAGATTCATTAACCCTCTGTAGCTTTGTTCTTTTCTCATATTTACATCAACACAAGTTACCAAAGTTTTTTTAAAATTTTATTTATGCTTTTTTTCCCCTCCCAGGTAATGTCTATATCCATCCTACAGCCAACATTGATCCCACTGCTATGGTAAGAGTCCTTCCATGTTGAGTTATGCAAAAAAAAACGTCTCTCTATTTAACGGCGCAACCTCTAAGTGAGATAAAGATGTCTTCATCACATAGCGTCACTAGTCATTTGCGTTCCTCCTCCTTGAAGTTGATTTGTTGATCTCTGCAGTGGCTATAACTCAAGGACATTCTACTTTTCTCTGTGCAGTTGGGTCCCAATGTGTCCATTGGCACCGGAGTGACTATCGGTGCTGGGGTCAGAGTTCGAGAATCTATCATCCTCCATGGCGCAAATCTACAGGTGAGTCAGTGTGAATATATATTGAATATGCAGTTGTTTAAACGAGGAAGGTTTTCCATTGCGAACATCAGCTTGTTGCAACACAGGACTCTGAATCTGTGCACGCACACCACACAAACTGCCTGTCTGCTCTGGCAGAGAAGCGCTTTCTTGGGCCGCGTGATGAGTTTTTCTGATAACTGTTATTGTCTGGTGTTTCGGTGCCTCGCTGTGCACTGTCATTTTTTGCCACATATGGTTTTTGGTCATGTAAAATATGAGCAACCCTTTGAAATTTTTCACTTCCCCCATAGTACAAAACATGAAGTTTGGAGTTGAAGTGGACCTGGAAATTAATTGAATAGAAGGCAAACTGATCTGCCCCTTCACTGTCAGTGACATCTTCACATTTTATTACTGACATTATCCACACTTCAGCAGTGACTTCTCTGAATTTTTTATTTTTTGAGCTCTTCTGTCACACAAGAAGAAGAAATATTTTTTGCCCGTGCCTCTCACAAAGATGTCATTTTTAACGATTTGGAGACTGGCATAATTTAATCCCATGTCTGCACTACTGCCTCTGAAAATGAGTTTAGGCTGCGGGTGACTTATTGCCTTTCATTGCATATTGCCTATGACGACAATTTATGAGCGGAGGTCTACTTCCATGTAAACACACCCCCTGTTTTTAATCTGGTCCTTTAAGTGCTCTTGTCTGACCACAGTTACATATAGCATGGAGGTGCTTCACAGGTTCATCTGCCGACAAATTCTTGATTATTTAAAATCTTAATCTCTTTTCTGTCACATTGTTCTTCCTGAAGGATCACTGCTGTGTTTTGAACAGCATTGTCGGATGGGATAGCACCATTGGCAAGTGGGCCAGAGTAGAAGGAACCCCGAGCGACCCGAACCCCAACGATCCGTTTGCAAAGATCGACAGCGAGACGCTCTTCAGAGATGGGAAACTCACACCCTCGATTACTATTCTCGGTAAGTGTGCGCTTACCTTAAGTGAAATTTAAATCTCTCATCTGGATTGTTAAATATCCAGTATGTGTTCGGTGTTTTTGTAAATAATGTTCTAAGAAATGAAAAGTTAATGGCTGGAACTTTGGTTGCGCAAACAAGGTTCTAGTTCTAGTGTGGCCCGTGCGAGATCAGTACCAGCAGTTATAAGCCAGTGTGGTACAAGGAGCATTTGCTGAAAAATTTGCATGATCTATCAGACATTTGTCTCCATCTTAAGTGCCAAGTGCTTATTGTTTTCCAAGCTTTTGCAGAGCATTTCTCAGACGTCACCAATGCTTCCAGTAGATTTTATATGTTTTTCTGTTTAGCCATGGTGGACATTATTAACTAAATATTAAGAATAATATAGAAATGATCGTAGTGAGATTCACAAGTAAAATGTTACGTCTCTGCACTTTGCTTTGTCTCCTCAGGTTGTAACGTGAGCATCCCCTCCGAGGTGATCATACTCAACTCCATTGTCCTCCCGCATAAAGACCTGAACCGTAGCTTCAAAAACCAAATTATTCTCTAGCTAATCTTCCCTGCGCTTCTGTCCACTTACTGTCACCGATGAAGGATGCAGCCGAACGGCCACCGGCACTGCCTCTGAGTTACTGTATATAAGATGTCAAAAATGACGATATGGGACATTCGTTAAATAGTTTTGAAAGATAGATTTTTACATATTTGTCCTCGGGCCTTACGCATCACTGGATGTCAGCAAAAATGACAGGGAGGCTAATCATGCATGTTGATTCACCTTGAAAAGCGCTGTGATGCCAGAGGTTTATATTGTTTTTTTTATTAATGTTGCCGAACTGTAAAATGACTGCAGACACTATTTGGTTGGATGTAATATAATGTATTCCAAAGGGCATCATTGGCAAACCCAAGACTTGTTACGTGAGCATGAGAATGGAAATTACTAGAAAATTCAAAAAGTCACTGGCTCCCCACTGATTAATTTTTGGAGGTGATTATTTATGCGGAACCCCTGATTAAAACCTTGTAGCGTCTTCATTGTTCGTCTCAGAAACTGACCCTCGATCTGCAGCGGGCTTCAGATTTACATTGCAATCAAGTATTGCTGCCTCAAGACTCTACCATAGACGCAGCAACAGAAGACACTTCAATTGTGCATTTGCAATCACTTGTGTTAACTGTTCCAACTGATGTGGATAGAGCAAATTAACATCCACTCACTAAGCCCCCAACCCCTTATGATCACTTTGGCAGTTTAGTTCCAATTATTGCGACGAGTGTGTCTGTTGAGGAGCGATGTCGGTCGTGATGCCGCAACTGCAGCTTAATATATTCTGAATCACGTCTCTTCACAAACTAACCTCAAATGAAGATGAACAAGTTGATGTACATTTTTATTCATGACGGTTTTATTTAGAGTTTCATATTTAGCTGCTGGTTCTTTTCCGATAGACTCAGGTGCTGTTTACTGCTTCAAAAAAAACGCCTCGAACCAGTCCACAGCCCCTCATTACTTTGTTTTTATGTGTTCCACTGGGTTAAAACCTCCATGCTCCTCAGATGAAAGGCAATCCTAATATTCATTAGATCAAATAGGCTTTCCAATCCCATAATGGTGACTCGTACAATTTATTTAGGCCACGCAGGGAGCTGCTCTCATGGGGGGCATAGAGTTTGTGGATTTAAATTCCAAGATTATTTACAGAACACTTAACAACAACATGCTGTTGAAAGCTTGTCCAGGGTTTTTTTCTTTTTTTCTTCTGCCTCTTTAAGTGGGAAACATAGTCGATGTCGCTCTCTGAGCGGGTCAGCAGAGGAAGCTCAAGAGCTGGGATGTGGCTATTAAAAGAAGTAAACACACGGGTCAGAGTGACATAAGCTATCAGGAGGAGAAGACAGCAAAGGTGACATGTGACAAAAGTTGGCTTCAAATCCCTCCCATCCATAAAGGGCATTTCAGCTCAGTGAATCGGATGATATGTCAGCTGCGTGTGTGTGTGTGTGTGTGTGTGTGTGTGTGTGTGTGTGTGTGTGTGTGTGTGTGTGTGTGTGTGTGTGTGTGTGTGTGTGTGTGTGTGTGTGTGTGTGTGTGTGTGTGTGTGTGTGTGTGTGTGTGTGTGTGTGTGTGTGTGTGTGTGTGTGTGTGTGTGTGTGTGTGTGTGTGTGTGTGTGTGTGTGTGTAACCACCCACCCACCTCTTATAGTCAACATGGATTTTTAAAAGCATCTCTGCTCCTCTAGTCTGTGCAGTTGTTTGAGTTGTGCTGATGCCATTATGAATTTATAAAAAAAAAAGATAAAACTTGATAATGTGCAGGAAATGTGTTTATAGGCTAATCTTAGCACTGATATAAGGCACAGTGGTGCATGTCTATGTCACCAGCTGAGAGGAAAAAATGTCAAGGGTACAGTTTAGATGTTAGGATTATTGGCCACATACTTTGCTGATATGCGGAGTCTACATGAATAAACAGTGATGCACATGATAACCGATGTCGGGTGGAGAAAAAAATCAGGAAATTCCAGAATATTAAAGAAATGTCAAACTAGAGAGAACTACACGATAGAAGTTAAAATCGCCACTGGTGTTACTATCATCTTAAGATACTTATTTCCTCAAAATTTTACTTATGATGTGTTAGATTCTGGTTGCAAACCCTCAGGAGACACTGCCAGTGGAGGAGAACACGTCGAGCTCAGTAAACCCTTTCGTAGATGTCGCAGTTCAACAAAAGAAAATGTTGTACAACGAAAACCGATCGACATGAAGCTGCACTGACCCTGAAGCTTTTCTGCTCAGTGATGGATTACATGTCTTCACTCGCTGATATTTCAAAGATTGTCTCGTATGGAGAACCAGAGAGGTCCCAGCTACCCCACATTGAATTATGGCAGGCAAACATATGAAGAATTAGTCTGGTCCATTTTACGTGGTCGATTCCTTAGGACGGTATGAAAAGGAAGTGCCATCACAAAGGGCTCTGAGGTACAACATTTGATCTGTTACCGGGGGCTTCACAACTCTTTGCAACCACAAAATATTGCTTCACAACAGCCGTACTTGTTTGGGGGCTGCTGGATGCGTTGTGCGGTGTGGGCACGTGTCAGAGTTCTGAATTGATCAGAGCGCAGGCAAAGAGGTGACGATGCTGTAAGCAAGCAGAGAAGAATTCCGGCTCCATCCACACACAAAAAAAATGTACCGATAAAACATGATGATTGTCTGAAGTGAGGTGCGAGGCAGAGCCAGTGCCACTCAGCATCCACTTAATGCTTACGTCGGGAATAGTGTGTTGTGTAAGAGAAAAACGCTTTTCTAGAAAGTTCTTAAGGCGTGCAAATAATTTCTAAGCAAACACTAAAGCCGCCGTCAAATGGCTGCGGAATTGGGAGTGTGTTGAGAGGCTCTTTCTCTAAATCAATCCCTGTCGAGGCCACAGACAGAAGTAAACGTGTTTAGCCCTCAAAATGTTCCCCTGGGTGGGGGGGGGGGGGTCGTCTCTCAAATGTAAAGGAAAGGAGACACGAACAGTATTCTGGAAGAGGTACCCACTCCGGGTGTTCCACCTATAGGATGGCGATGATGACATTATCATCACTGTCGTCATTATTACAGCGTTTGATTATACTCCAACCTGATCTTGAGATTCCCCTTTTGTTTCTAGTGGAAACAAAATAGTCTAAAGTTGGTAATTGTGCGCCGAATTGGAAAAAACAATACAATACCACGATTACGAAATGATACACAAAATAAATCCGGCTCCAGTGATCGTCGTTCCCTCCCAGCGCCTCGGTGCGGAGAAGGCCGGGCGGGGGCCCGACTGATATGGGCAGAGATCCAGGGACGTTTCCACCTGAGAGGACAGGTGGAGCATCCGCGTCTGTACACGGCGAGGAAGATGCCTGCCAGAAGCCTAAAGGACTGACAAATGAGCTGTCGCACAGAAACTGACATCTCCCACTGCTCCAATTCATACGGTGGAGGGGGGGGGGGGGGGAGAAAAAAAAGAAGAAGAAGCATTTGGCTGTCACGCATCAGCGGTGAATGCTAATGTTTTGCTAAACTGTGCTTCCGAAACACCGATGAGCACCGGATCCCACAAGGGAGGCGAAGCAGGTGGCTTTGTTCCTCGCTCAGCAGATGTGCTGCGTTCCAGAAATGTTAAGTCAAGAGTGTTTTTTTCTCTTCCCGACTTTGACAAATGCAACGTAACGACCCTTTGAAACAGAAACGCCAAACTAGGCAACAAATTTGGTCCCAACGCTGGGGATTCCACGGCCGCGCTCGTGTTATGAAACGTGGATTACTGTCGCCACTGTGCAGAAATGTGCATTTTAACATGTTTGGAATCCCAAAAGACCCATCATGAAGAAAACAACCCTATTCTCACACTGTGTTCCCTCTCAAAGTGTTCGGCGTGAGAAGGGCCTCACTTTAGAGGCGTTGAGAAAAGACAAACGAACAACAATATATGGAAATATGGAAGTATTGCTGTAAATGGGACGTTGCACTCGGACAAGGCAAAGCAACATGGTAAGCAAGTCAAGTAGTCGTCTTCGATTTTTTTTTCTATTCATCAAGAGGATGCGTCTCAGAAACTCACGCTCCTCGGAGGAGTTGTAGACACGGTGTGCAGGGCGAACTGGGTCGAGGTTTCAGCGAGGTGAATACGGCACCGCCAAATCTTTGCTCAAACGTCTGACAGTCTGACTAATATCGCCGTGGCTCACACCTCCAGAGCACCAAACACCAACAAAAAAGACAGGGTCTGCGTTGTGGTGATTAGGCCCGTTCAGTCGACAATGTTCATCTGCCTTTTCCAAATGGCGCATTAGCAACATCCTCTTGAGACAGAAAGTCCTAAAGTTGCCATGCGGTGTGATTTAAAACCCAGTTTTCATGTTCTGCCCGTCCGCTCGTATTGCTGTGCCTTCCCCCCCTGTGTGCTTTGCCAAGTTTAATTCTGAGGGGCTAAGCCCGGTCTGAATCCCCACGTGGAAAACAGTCTTAGTTCCACTTCTCAGCAGACTGAACTTTCACAAACTCGGCCGCTCTCTCTCTCTCTCTCTCTCTCTGTCGCTGGTCAAATACCTCTTAGCAAAGGACTTAACACAAACAGTGTCTGAAACTAAGAGAAATCATTACACGTGGAGCGGCGCGCCTGCACTGAACATGAAATTGGCTTTTTTCCTCGCAAAGTGCAATGTTGTGATAAACTCGTACAATGTGCAGTGTTTTGACATCTCTGTGCCCTTTTCAAACCGCCGCTGAGGGGGGCATAGAAATGCAATAAAAGGGATTTGTGAAACGCATCTAAGGGGTTGGTTTTCCCCCGCCACCAAAAGCCCACAAATCAGCAATCATCCAATAATGTACAATATGTAAATTAATGAGACCCGAACAAAGAAAGTCTACTCTGGTGATTAAGATCCCCTCAAATCTCTCACGCCAGTATTTGTTTCTGGACGACAAATTCCAGACTAAGTATTTCAACCTGATGTCTGTGCACACAATGTTAATTTAAACCTCCACAAAGCTACTATCTTTATTTACTAAAATTGATCAAATGTGTTGCTGGAAATCAAATGAGAGCCAAATCATCAGTTTAAGTTGGGCTTATACTGTCATAACGTGTTCTTCTGCTACTGTAAGCAGGCAATTAGTCAGTGACACATGGGAACAAAAACATTTGAAATATCATGCAATGATGAATGCTATATACAATTTTTGTCTCAGCAAATAGATTCATGCGATGTGTTCATCCGTTCCACCCTAGCTGATATCAGAGTGCAACAGATGACTCATAAATGACTGACAAGCAGTGAGACAATAAACATTTCCGTAATTAATCACAGAGGACATTTAATAAGCGTTTGTTTTTTTGCAAGAGGTCACTGAATCCATTACAGTTTACTGCTCTTGTACAGAGTGACTTTGGCTCCCTCGTGGTCCAAATGAATCAGTGGAGACTTCTGGCCATCATTCAGATACGCAGTGTATTCCGCACGCCCGGCCCAGAAGAGCCACACACCAGCTGCATCTGCATCTAAAACCATCAGGGTGCCGACGTCTGAGCCTGCCTCCGGGGTTAGAAAACACTCAAATCGTCCACTTGTGCTTGAATGATGCAAGTGTTCTGCTATAAAGCAGAAAACATCACGCTGTGATAGAGTTCAAAAATGATAAAACGACACAACACACCCACATCAGTGAATGACGGCTGAAGTCTCTCGCAACCATAGCTTTGTCCACATCGTGTTTGGATGACTTCTTTCCCTGGAAGTACATTTTCTGTATCCATGATTTTTGCTCCACATACTTTTTTGAATTATGATAATAAATCCAATATTCTAGTCTTGCCGAAATGTGATTCAAGGGGCGCCGACTATGGGTGAAAACCTCTGCTGGGCTATCCGTCCGCCTCACCATGATTGGCTGGCTGCCTCTGGTTTGAAGTGCTTCTTAACATCCACATCCACCTGACCGTGGGCACGTCTCAGGTTCAACTCGACGGTGGCTTTTCGACTCCACAGATTTCATCAGCGGCTCTTTACTTCATGATTCCCCGGCTCAACGTGAGGCTTTCGATTGGCCTCAAAGCCGCAAACCACTTAAGCCAACGCTGAGATCATACAGGCAGGGAAAAGTCAGTAGAAACATAGCATAGGCATGTTTATGACTTCTCTTTCAATATTAAAAAATGATCCAGATTTGAATACTTGCTGTGCAGCTGCAAGTTAGTAGTTTTGTATTTGACTTACAGAATGTAGGGTGATGCTGTTTCGTCCACATCTCGCTCAATCTGGTCATGACCTTAAATCAAGCGTCTGCGAGCAGTGATTTGCCATGACCTGCGTTTCAGAATGTGTTCGTATGGAAACCTGCTGACAGTTTGGTTAAGTACTGAGTTTTGAACACCAAACACCAAGGCCCAAGTCCCACGGGATTCACAAACTTTGAGGCCCCGCTCTCGATTAGTTCGAGAGGGCTGCGGAGGGGCTCTCTCGCAGACTTCCCGTGCCCTTTTTGCACACTTTCAATAAGTCGGCATTTTTTGCGGACTCTGCCGATGGGGATTTACCCACAGTTCATAGCGTTATCGAAAGCGTATGGCGGTCCAATCGTCTGTAATACGAATAAACAAACAAGCATGGAAGGAGCAACCAACCCTTACGTTGACATTACAAGAGAGATGATATTTTTCATGTGTAAATATTAAGGTTGGTTTGCATGAGTTTCCAAAGGAAACATTTACAAAGACTCAAGATGTCACGTTCAAACGCATGAAATCAGAGGAATGCAAAAAATATGCTATAACACACAAGTGTATTCATCAAGCCTTTTCTTTAAACTTTTGAATAAGGATGCCATTTTGCAAAAAAAAAAAAAAGGCATCCTACCCCCTTGGTAAATCGTTTATATTTCAAAGTGCCTTGTCCCAAAAGTCCCAAACGTGCCAAATTAAGCCACATTGTCAGCTCAATGCATCACGGTGCAAAGCGCTGTCCCGTTCCCTCTGACCCCATGTGGAGCCCGTTGCCTCCAATCAAACTCACCCACTGAGCAGCTGCCGTCAGTGGAGTCTGTCCCAGAGGGCTGAGATTCAGATTCAGACCAAAAGTTTGTAAAATGGGACGGGACGTCTCAGTAGCGCCTCGCAAACCGTGTTGCTATGTCTCGGACTTGTTCACTCATGTGTCAATGGAATATTCTTTCATTGCCAACCAGGGTAAGGGATAATTCCACAGAGGTTAGTGACCAGCGTGCCGTTTTTCGTTGTTCGGCATCGGGGACAATGAATGCGATGTGGGATGTTAGGCCTGTAGCTACTTCAAAAGGGATGTGACTCGTAAAAAAACTGTTGTCTGCTGCGGTGACGCTTTGGCTCTAGAAAGTGGTTGCAAAAATAGTTAGTTAGTTGCATAATTCATTATGCAACTAACCCTAACCAGTAGTAGCTTTTAACCTCCTAATCATGTTTTGCATTTGGTAGAAATAGGGGTTAATGGATAAAGGTGAAATATTATAGAGAATGTGCTGAAATGTGAAAACAAGACATCTGCTTCCAAAAATATGTGTGAACTGGGACACGAACAAGGTCATACGAGGTCCATCCGTCTTGAAGATGGGCCGAGTGTTCATATGATGCTCATTTGTGTTAAAGTCGTTTTTGTATTGATTTGCCGTCATTTCTTTCTGCGTGCCATTTTTGGGAGGCTGCCACGAAATGATTGTTATCAGATAAGTGTGTGAAGTGGTTTGTGTTAAAATCCTATTTATTTTAGAAAAGCTGTAGGGAGGCTCCCACTGGTTTGCCCGGTATGCTTTGTGTTTTGTGAGAGTCCTCGGTTTCTCCAGTCGGAGGTGGTGAGTGCAAAGTCAGCATGACTCAGTCACAATATCAATGGGAAATATGCCAGTTTGAAAAGAAGAAAAAAAAGAAGGATTTTATCCTTCTAAAGTGAATAAGAAAATCAACAGATATTAAATATTGAGCTTTTATGTAGTGTGGCGCGGAACCCGATTCATAGAGAGAGCCGACACACATGGAGATATAGTCGCACAGATGCTTATGAGTAACCACTGACAGTTTCTGGAGAGCAGAAGGGCCAAGCAGACATGCAGCCAAGTAAAGCCTTGATAATGTGGGGCTGGAAAGCTTCTTGATTTATGCAGTGGGGTAGATGGTCCAAATGTATCCTCCTGAATTATTTATCAGACATGCACAGCATCACTCTGCATTCCGAATGCAATAGTGGTCGGTGGACAGAACACTGTGCATTGCGTTGCGTAACGCGGGGCTGTCACATACTAATGGAGGATGGCAGTGTGATTATTTGCATCATTTCCATAAGATCATAATTTTGCACATTCTGCGCATCTAAGATTAAAGCGTCGGAGAAACACCCCACCCTGGGGGGGTGTTTGCTTCTGCTGCGCTGGCAGCGGCTGTCAAGACAGCCCCCGCATTAAAATAGACTTATGTTTATTGATGTCTTGTCAAAGTATTGCTATGCTCACTTACACATCTGCTTCCGTTCCTCTGAGGGAGTTGTAACCAAGTGAGTTGCTCAGCTGGAACTGACCGAACACTGTGCCCTCGAAATAAAGTCTTCTGTGCAGTTGCCGACCAGCAGCAGTGTGCATCGCTGCTCATTTTGTTGGATATGCCACTGTGTTCAAAACGAGATTGCAACCGATAGACCTGTGAATGCGAGTGTTCTCAATGACTCGCGGAGGTCTGTGTTGGATTCTTAGCCAGAACTATACCGTGAATATAAAACCACCGGAACAGATTTTTGTCATAGAAAGGAAAGGAGTCGGTTTCCTCCAATCTACCCACACTCAGTTTGGAGAAACATTGAGCTGATCTGAAGTTCATCCCCTGATCTTGTCTGCCATAACTAATGCACTCAAATCCACATTACAATCCAAAGGTTTGATACCAGGTAGACTAAGTTCACTCTGGTACAAACTGAAATTGCCACTTGGGAAATAAACAAAACAAATGCATACAATAATGTTTTTCTTTGCACAGATCTCCAGAGGTCCCCTATTCAGTCGAGTTCTACACCGGCATCTCCGACTGCGGCTGAGGCCTGGGGCGGCGCAATTACAGGTAGGGACAAAATTCTCATTCTTTATTGATGTGAACACCTGTTTTCCTAAACTGGAACTCTTGTTCAGCATTACTCTCGTGGAAGATGACGTTTTAAAGGTGCATTCCTCTGTCCCCAGTAGAGGGCACTGTGGGTGTTCATTGAGGCCGGCAATGTCTTGTGCGTCTGTGTGTGACCCCCCCAGTGATTGTTTGTGCAAAGCTGTGTTGTGTTTGGTTGACTTTGTGGCACTTAGAGTAAATAAGCTGCGGGGTAGCATTCAAGGCTTTTTCTTTACTTCTTTTTTGGCGTTCCGTCTGCACTTACAAAGACAGCAAAACACACAACGTTGCAGTCCATCCGATTTCTTATTGATTATACAAACAACACACAAATCGTCGCTGCGGATTAAATGGTCGCGATCCCTCTGTTAGATGCAGATGAACGCCTGCGCTTAATAGCAGGTGTTTGTTTAGGCTTTGATATATTCACGAGGAGTGTACGTAGTCTTATCACTGGATTTTGATTCAGACACGTAGACCTAAATATCCCATGACTCATGCTCCTGCATTTTCTGAGGATGGGCACCTCACCAGCACAGATGCAAGTGTTTGACTAAATGTCCGAAAAAAGCAGAATGAACGTTTCATAAGATTTGAGATGTATATAAATAAGAATATAACTCTACCGACTCTGATGCAAATAAGAATTGATATATCAAAGAAAAAGTTATCATTTGAAATCATACAGGTGAGTCTCCGCTACGCCCCTCTTTCATCAGCCTCTACGAGACTGTCTGTGTGAATGAGAAGCAGACAGGCAGAGTTATACTAATGGTCTCTTGGATCCTTTGTGCAGAGCAATTTCTGATTTATCTTTCTCTTCTACCCATCTTTGTATTTCTATCCTCACCCTACCACCTCTTCCTATTCTCCTATTGCAAATGATTTTGTGCAAACTTATTTCTTATAATTGGTGTCCCCTCCGGTTTCCCCATCTATTTCCCCCCCCGATTTATATAATCACACCATGATTATTGAAATAAAGTTTTGCTCTCTATATTAAATGCGCTTGTCAAGGCTTAATGATTGCAAAAATGTCATTTTGATTGGGACAGCCATGCATAATCTGTCTTGGCTTTACAAAACATCTTTATAAAACACTGAAATTATCAGCTACCAATAATAAGGAATTGCATTTACTTGGCACATTCATTTAAATGAAATGGGGTTTATCTGTGTGAGATGTTTGTGGCTAAACTGTCATTGCTATATCAATTGTCCTTGTTACAGCAATTAAGTCTTGAGAGAAAAATATTTACTTCCTGAAGTCAATTTACTGTGTATCTAATAGGAGAAACACTTTACACTGAATATCAGATGATTGGCAAGAACACAATACATCACATTGGCTGTACCATTTTGCCTCACATTACTAAGATAACAAGTTCCATAAATTGGCTGCAATAACTTATTTACTCGCTATACAAATACTAATGCAAGTATTGTGAGAATGTGGATTTCCCTGGGTTGAATACATTACAGTATACAGCTTTATATTTGCTCATTACGCAGACTTTTTATGAGGGAGCTGGCAAGGTAAAGTCAATTTAATGTCCAGTTCAACTGATTTGGACATTTGCATTCACACACAGAGCTCCTCCGGGTACTGGCAGGAAAAGCTCAGGGTTGCAGTGCAGACACTACCTGCCGCGCTGTTCCATAGCAAATAAAGTTGCTGAAATTGTTGCTTGTTGTTTGGTGCTTTCTTTATTTTTGAAAAGAAAAACAAAGTCCTTCGCGGGGGACTGGAGGTTCGGGTGATTTCGGAAAGCTGTTCTCACCTGTTCATTTTGAAAGAGCAATGACCGAAGGCGAAACTCCCAAAACTCGTCTGGTTCGCCCAAATTGTGTAACTTCAGTGACTTTGTCGTGGATCAAATCTTCGAAAATGACTTCAGTTGGACGGAGCACACTGACACAACCCTGCACTTTGCCAAGAACAGAACATGACTCAGTGGAGTGCTTTGCTAGATGCTGCAAGCCCTTGAAACATTGATTTGCGTGCACGCATTGGCTGCGTGCACGCATGTGTGCCGAATATGTTGGAAGCGCTGTCATGGAGGCAGCGTGTCACGAGCAGAGAAGGTGAAAGCGTGGCACTCCAGAATCCTCTGGGAGCCATTACTGGCATCGCCGATACAGGAAATAGATTCAATGTGGAAAATAATCCCCTTGAATAATGAATTAGTTGAGTTTTAAATCAACAGCAAACCCACGGACCGCAAAAAGGGGAGCAGGTAAAATGTTAAGTGTTCTTTGAGAACGCCGTTAGCTGCTTGTGAAGCTTCAACATTATCATTAATAAGCTGAGGGTATGTGGTTAAACTTGATGATACAATTGTAAAGTCCATAGCTCATGTACTGTACCTGCTGCTTTTGTCTGTCGCAAACGGCCCAGTCTTTTACCAAAATAGGCAAAAAGGCATGTGGAGTTTCAACAGCAATCAAGTTTTGTCCTACTGGACATGAGCAGGTTAAAAGAGTATATCTTTCTCTAGATAACAGAGTGTGCATTTTAGTTTCTCCCACAATATGAAAAAGTTCAGTCGTCCATTTCATAAACGGCATAATGTCATCGTGAACATGATGACCACTGCTGAGAACTGTGATCCACTGACGGTGAAAGCATCATTGAAACCCTCTTGTGGGCCATAAAGGAATATTGGTGCCTCACTTGGATCTCGTCCCTCTACCTCCTTTGACTTTTGCATTCAGCGAGTGACAATGTGAGTAATGTTGACCAAATGGATTCAGTGCAATTTAAGTATCAACATTTGAGCTGATGAGTTGGCTGGAGTCACTCAACCTAACTTTGGCCTCATGATCCCAGATAACCATGACAACAATGACGGTTTTTACTTGTCTTTTTTTTTTTTTTATCCCTTCAGATGTGGGTAAACTCACACCAATCATGCCTTTTTAACAAATAGCCATTTCATCTACAGTATCTTGGACGGAGAGACTAAAGGAGCACATTTAAGATGGACGAAACAATGATTTAAAGCAGGGTAAAGAATAAGCACACAACTTGAAACAAGAATATCAGTCCAGCACCGGGGCAATGTAGTCACAGTTTTCTTTCTAGTGTTTATTGACTCAAACACTGGTTGACCCAATGTCAGAATAGGCCCCTTTTTTTGACAATAGACATTTCTCTGTAGGAAAATCTTTGTTTTTACTTCTAACTTCAGCCATGGCTCCGTTCCCTTCATTTGTCCCAGTAAATGATATGATAGTATGCCAGTTAGTCAGCATGCACAATACAAGGACGCTGAAACTGAAAAAGCTAAACTGAACATTATTTTAATTTGACCTGTCTAAATGTGCAGCAGTTTTCTTCTGCCCTCCCAAGAAGCTTCATCAGTTCTGTTGAGCATTAAAGGGAAACGCGTCACAAAGCCTCAGGAATGAGTCGCTAGATATCTTGAGCCCTACACCTAAGTGTATTCAATTCATATATTGAGATTTATCGTACACCCAAATAACAGGAATGAAAAGAGAAAAACAATGAGCCTATGTTGGATCAAAGATGGACCTTAGACTGCCGTTGACTTTGAGCAGAATCACTCGATCCCCTCAGGAAATGTTCGTGCTTTATTACTCTCTCTGTTCATCAGAGACCTTTCTCTTGAGTATAACCTTTTCCTTTTGAAAAAAAGTCATCTTTGTAAAACCAGCGCCTGCCGATCAGGGACAGGAGTCCAGCGGGGTTGGTGATTGAATGAGGAAAACAAATGGAATGAATGACTGATTCTTTTCTAACCAGCAGCTTGAGAAACAGTTGTAATCAACGTGAGATGGCTTTGTGGACTATTGAATAGTGAGTAAGTCATGATGGGTATATTAATGACTTATGAGAATTGTCAGTGTGACCTGTGTCCTCTGAGGCAGACATACATGTATCTACTCATACAGTAGTATGTTTAGTGGTGAACAAGAATGATATAAATGACAATTGTCCGTCCTACTACTTGTAAACGTGATATCTCAGTAACACCCTAAGGGAATTTCTTCAAATATAGCACAAACATTCACTTGGACCCGAGGGTGAACTGGTTAGATTGCAATTGTCAAGGTCACTGTGACCTCACAAAGCGTGTTTATGGCCATGACTCGGGCATTCATTCACTAATTATGAAAACATTCATTTCTCTTTCTTACCTTCCTTCAGGGTCTTCACCGCTGGTGTCGTGAGTCTGGACTGACGTAGGTTGTAACTTGATTGGTTGGTAGAGGAATATAACTGTGAGGTGTTAATACTAATATTGAATATAGACATGAATATTGATTTTTTTTTTTTGTGCTTTGCCTGAGGGTTGGCTTTGATGAGTTCACGGTTTGATCTGAGAATCCAGTGCAGATAAAACATTACACTGTCTTGTATTCTCTGGGCACCTCTCAAAGTACAATGAACTCTTAAAACTTGGTTTCCTTTTGGAGTAAGTTGTATTAACCACTTGAATCTGACTACATGGGTAGAGATCCTTCCTCCCACTTATGATTCACGAATAATAACAGATTTCCATGTGACAGAGAGGACTAAAGTTCAAATGACCTGTGACCTCCTAATGCGATAAGAAAAAAGGAAACGCATACGGAGACTATATTGTTTGATTAGAGGGAAAATTAAAGAATTAAAATTGTGTTTCAGTTATTTAATTTAATAACCACCGGATAATTGAGCACCTTGGATGATTGGTGTTGTGACTGTGCCAGTGCTCCGGAGAAGATTGCATGGCAACTGCAATCCCTCTGTTTTTGCACATTTTTTTATACTGAGAGTTGAGAATTTGATTCATTTTAAATTCAAGTGGATAACACCCAAGCAAATAGCAAATTCATCATGACCTGTGCTGCAGGTGTAAGACCTGCTGCCTGAATCCTGCCTAAAACCCTTTCCATTCTCCCTACCAACTTTCTAACAGCAATCATAAATTTATCCTGAAGAGACGAGCTCTGCATTCACAGTTTTCATGGAAATGCAAAGAATTGCATACTTTTATGTTCTGTGAATAGAGTAAAACTTTAGGTGCATGGTCCTCTTTGAAAATAAAAAAAAATAGGCTGAGAGACGATATACAGCAATTTCCATTTGGGATGGCAGTCTGTGCTGTGGGACCGGGAGAAATTAAAGATTTCGGTCCATTTTACTCTGCTCAAAGGCAATGTCAAAACTACAGCCCGATAATCCTAATAGAGGAATACCTAGTTGTGCTTTGGCTTGACCTCACCAGCGTGTGCGGCTCAATACCCCAAAAGCAGGACCAGACTTCTTTGGACCGACGCATGTACCCAGTAATCTAAAGGCGGACTGGTCTGACTACTTTTTTGGATGGCATTGCAATCCCACCCGCCAGAGAGAAACGGGTCATGAGCCGAGGCAATGTCTTTGACTTTAACCTCAGGGATCCGGCGGCAATCCAAGCAACTATCACAGAGCTTGAGATGGCTCAACACAGTTCGACAAGTCTGGCCCACCAGGTAAGTATGTGAGGCTTGGACTGACCATCATGGCATCTGATCTCACGTCCTCTACTGGTGTCCAAGGTCACGCTGTCCCATTGTTCCAGTGTTGCATATTAATTGTTGGGCTGTGATGGTCACTTCTGACGCAGCGGCCCCCAATGTCAGCTCAGCTGAGAGATTTCAACACACTCACCTTCACCTCCGAGTACAACTCGGGCACAGCAATGTCAGTGGGTCGAGGCAGCCTTGCACTCACCATATTATGGAAGCCTTCATCCTATAGCCTACATAACGGGGAGGGTGCGTGTATTTGCAAATAAATGAAAGTATTGACGGTAGCTTGGGTGTGTAACCTTATTGTTTAACGTTTGCAGTTTGCTGTTCCGTTAGCCGTACAGTAGAATGGCGTTTTCAAGTGTGCTCTCAGACTTTTAGTAGTTTTAGCAGTAGTTGATTTTGATTTGGCACATTTAGCATACGCATTGGCTCTTGTCAATCTCTTTCTCGCCCCTCTTAAGCATAACCACCGGTGGCGAGAGTCAAGAGTGAGAACGGTGTTTTGTCAACACACAGAGTTGATGACGGCACTGTGCCCGTGCACTAAGTCCTGTCTCCGTTCGTGTGAAATGGTCAAATGGCTGTCGGCTGAAGCTATATTACAACACTGCTATCTAGAGGTCAGGAGTTTTAATTACAATATAAAATGAACCTAGGACTGCCACAAATCCTTGCATGCACTGCTGATTCAAAATCAATTCAGTACATTGTCACAAAACATTATATAAATATGTTCCAAGTGTATTGAGTGGCCCTATAAGTCTGCCCTGAGTGAATAAACTCCTTATTGGATGCCCCAAAACGTATCCAGCCATGGTACCTATGGTAATGTTCAAGTAGTTTGCCATTTTTACATTTTAGTGGCAATGTTTTTGTTAATGCAAGACATAGTATACCATTCCCATAGAGCAGGAGATCTTACTTGTGCTGGCAAATGTGCAGGTTGTAGAGTTGGTCTTTGACCTCACATATAACGTTTCCAGTTATTTTTAGGTTCCAGTAATCTGTGTTTTAGGAGATTCGAGAGCTAATTCATTAATACTTTTTCCCCCCTTAGTTTCAATATGTACACCCTATAGTAATTTAAGATGAGTCATGCGGGGGGGCAATGTAATGCATCTAATCCATCATTTTATTACCATGGACAGGCATGAAAATATTAATTAGCAGAGTGTTATAATTTTGTGAAACTAATTAAGGAAGAACATGGTTTTTCAGTCTATTTGTGTTGATAAGAGGTAAAACCCCGACCGATTCTGCTCAGCTAGTTCAGGGTAATTTTGGAGCATTATGGACGAATTCCAAATCGAGTGAGATTAAAAAATCATTATCACTGTTTAATGAACATCCATTGTCATCCTGTGATTTCAATACAATACTATGCAGCAGTAATAAATAAACACTAAGACGATTACAGAATATTATTTTTCTCTATTTTGCCGCCTTGTCTAACAGACCCTGTTATAGTGTATGCTCATGAGCGCTGATGGCCTGACATTATTCAATAAATTATACAATGGAATGAAAATTGAAGCTGCACATCCTGTCTTTGCACAGAAACACTGCTTGTGATTGACTTGCTTCAGATAACGAACTTACAATACAAGTAATAATCATGTTGGTGAATAAGCTGACATAGGCAATGGCATGGATACGATGCCACACACACAAAATACTGATAGTTGAAAGTTTTGTGACAGTGATGTTGAATTATTCAACATAGACTTTGAACACACTTAAAACTCAATAGTTTGGTCTGAGAGAGAGTCTCTCGCTGAAACACAATTGACATGTCATGTCGATGTTAGTGGACTGTTCAATTCGTGTTGCTAGACGACAGTTAAATGCCTAATCTGTGATGACACAGAGAGATAGCCAGAGGCTTTATCAGGAACAATGAGAGGGGGACTGGTTTTTTCCCCCCTTTCAAACTCAATTAAAAACTCTGAAATGAGTGCAGCAGAAAGTACATTTTCCTAAATCCAGAGTTAACATTCCAAGATAAAGTTGCCTGATCTTCTTGTGAATTATTTAAGACCTAATTAAAGCCACCGAGGCCCCACCCAACAGGTCCTCATGTGTATGTAGAGCGAACCAATAAATAAAAATGACGAGATGCCTCGATTCACAAAAATGTAATTGTGCTGTGTAGACCTGTTTGTATTTTTAGCCCCTCCCCCTAATATGATGCATTTGGATGAAGTGGTCACTTTGTCTCTGCGTCCGTGTGGTCGTCTCCAATCCTTCCACTTCTGGAATAGACCTCAAAAACCATTTGGATCATTTTTTTTTCATGAAACTTCTTTAAATATGTTGATCAGGTCTCGCACCGGTGTCTTTTGATGTGTTGGGTTTGCCGACTTCCATGGCCGTCTTCCTGCCTGCCATGATGTTTATAGCATTTGGAACAGAGACATTCAGCATGTTGCCTCCAGCCAAGTGAGTTAAACCCAGATGTGCGTATACAAGTCAAGGGTGTCAAGGTCAAAAAACATATTTTCTGTCTACTCTATGTTCGGCACATCGAACATCCCACCAGTGCTCATGTCCGTCAACTTCAAAATGCTGACATAGGAGTGGATGGTTTTAATGGTAGAGAAAGTAACTTTCTCTTCCTAAACCTTACCGACAGACACTGATCTGCCTCAACGTTGAGACTGGTTACCAGTTTTTAATAATGTTGTGGTGTTGCTCATGTCATTTTGCCAAATGTTTTTCTATATGTTTTACTTAGAAATTGCATTTAGTTTTTTTGTCTAAATTTAAGGTCCCCTGAACATAATGCTTAATTTAAGTGACTGAGGAAGGAATGACATTTGCTGGTTTGTTGTGCATATCGCCCCCAACACACCACACACACACCCCCCCCACACACACACACACACACACACACACACACACACAAGCCACTGTTTTTTGGTGGTGAATGATTAGCACTCTGCTGTCATTGTTTTCAGACAAAACAATTACAGCACAAATGTGTTTTACTGCCGTGCTTTCAACCTAAAAAGTACATTTTGAATCCCCCTCAAATTTATCGCTGCGGTGGCGGAGACATTTAAGTTAACCGTCGATAAGTGAACCTTTAGCAGGCCTCTCTATCAAGACCAAGTGGGGCCACGTTGCATTGGAAATTTTCCTCACACTCACTCAGACAAAAGAAAGCTTTTACCAGGAGATTTCATTAACTTCCATTTGACATGGACTTTTATTTATCTTTTTATAATGCTCTACACAGATTTGAACTCGTGTTTGTGTGAAGTGGATAGTTTAATGAAAAGAGTCAGCCCCCTGCCCCGATGATTCCCGCACTAATCGAGTGGAATTGAGGTAGCACAAGTTTGCCACAAAGACCTGGCGTGGACTGGTGCGTGTCATCAACAAGAGATCCTCGCAAGTCCACAATGCCTCTGGACGGTTGCTTTCATTGAGTGTCTCAGCTCCTTTGTCCACCTGAGTATTAGCGGCATTGTTTGCTGCTTTCGGGTTTAATCACATCACCGAGCTCAAAGAAAAGGTAGTGTCAGAGGAAACCATCCCCCCCATTACGGTCTGTAATACAAAATCCTCTCAGAAAGTCTGCGCTCGCTGTCTGTGACATAGACCGCCGGAGGGAGATCCGACTTGTGCGCGCAGAGCGTCCACAGAACCCGTCCTGTGTGTGAGGTGAATACGGAAAAGTTTTGCTACATGTCAATGAGACCAAGGCATAGCCTCCACGCTGTGGCCAGTTTGACAGGAAAAGGCTGTCTGACCGCTCGGCTCACCCCATGTGGGACACGGCGAGGTCTTGTCGCTTTAAGAAAGGCGCGCTGCACGGCTGAAGACTTTGAGTCTGAGAGTCATTTTCTCGCTTGCCTTTGAACTTAATCCTTTCAGCCGAGGTTTTGGCCTTAAGGCTCTCGCAGTTCTATGGGCGATGTGAATAAACCAGGAAATATGCATACAAACCACAGTGCATTGAAAAATCAAAGACTTCTCCCCCCTGACTTTTATACCTGTTTTCAGAGTGTGATTGGTTTCATAGGACATGGACAATTGAGTTTATTTATATATATATTTTTCATATAACTCCTTTCCTCCAGTATAGAGTGTATGCACATTGCCTCATTTTTGGACTACTATTATACAATTTTATCTGTGAAGACAGTTACTATACATCAGAACAAGAACCTTGATGCTATAACTACAGTATTTGTGTAGTTCATTGCATTTTTGACTAGTGGTCACTTGTTAAATAACATTAGGGTATTTAACATATTTGGTTCAGTAGAGACCGGATCATACGTGTTGCTAATGACTTCAAAGTACAACAATTATGACCTTTAATATAGAGCATATTGAATAATATATTTTTTTCTCCAATAAGTATGTGTGTATGAAATATGTAATGTAATTTAATGTCAATAACAGTAAGAAAAGTGCAAAATAACATCAATAACGAGTAGCTTGAAAGCACAACTCGGAGAAAGAACTGTATGGTCTTAGAATATTATTTTCGAAAACATACCATGATAAATTTGTCCAAATATTGTCAACTTGTCCTCTTTATCTTTGTGTAAACTCCGGAAGTCACCTTACTCTTCGCTACAAGGGTCGGGTGGATTATTCCGTGGTATTTACAAACTCTTTCTATTTGATTAGAGATCTAAGGGCATCAAGGCAGATTAACTCTGCCCTCGTGGTGTAAATAACCCAACCGATCTCTCCACATCCACGGCAGCAACTCGCAAGGCATTAAGTTATGAAGACTTTATCGATAACTCTTGTGTTCGTGGGTCTAATTAAAACCCTGCTCACTCATAAGGCCATGTCATTGGACCGAGATATTTTCAGGTTTTATCATCATGTCTGTCATAACCTCATTTTAATATCTGTTCAATTACAATGTTGGCAAGTCATATTAATGACGGTCATATTTTAAAAAAATATTGCACCAAGACAAAATGTCACATCCAATTTTCTGCCAGTGATGTAACACTAAAGTCTAATGAAAACCCCAATGAGTTTTTCTGGCATACCTTACTGAATCTAAGATGATCATGTGGCTGCATTTGAACTTAACCCTTTTTATTTTATCAAGTTTGAACACAGCACTGCAAGCTGAATGTGGTGAAGACTAGCTTTTGCAGGTATCTAGCTTTAGCGCTGACCAGTATAAAGTGACAAACTAAATTCACACCTATGTTTGGCCCTGAGGCTAGAGGGAGCATGCTGCTTGACACTTCCCTACATTGCGTACTGGTGTTCACCTCTCTGACCTTGTGGTCAATGGGGGTGAAATAGACCTCTTGGTTCTTGGTGTAAAATGTCATCCTGTTCATCAAGATACTCGGGTACGTCGTCATCAAAAAAGGATTGTTTAAAAAAAAATGTTAATAGCTAATGACAAAGGATTGAATCGTACACATTTCTATGTAATAAACTGTATAACTGGTGTGAATGTGGAATATATATAGAATATTTAGTGTATTCTTACCATCTGCTTTTGTGCTAAGTGGAAAGCTAAATTATTTTAAGCATAATGTTATTATTTTATAGAGTCAGCATCAATAGTTTTCTGTTCATAATTCATTTTTTTCCTTGCATATACATGAACACAAATTATTCCTAAGATTAGTGCTACGTTACATACTCGTGACTCCGACTCGTAGTTTTATCAACCTTGAAGTGCAAAGTTCTTCCCAGACAGTTTTTCCAGTTCCTCCTATATCTAAGATATTTAGGAAGACACTTTTGATTTTTTCTTTGCAGTAGCCAACCCCTGTCCTTTGAGAGTGAACATCTCCAGGTGATGGATTGGCTCATTCATCTCATTGTTCCTCATCTTAGCTTTGCCCCACCTTGAGATGGTAACTAATCCCTGGCCCAGTATTCACTGAATCTATAATCAACAATCAGGATTTGAGATAAAAGATTTAAGTCGTTGTTAAGTGATTCACTCCCAAGTCAGCTGGGGAGCAATTTCTCCCAGTTATCATGTAACATGACATGACAAGACACTCATAGTAACAAACCACCTGGCCAGTCTGTGATGCTTTACACCCAAAGGGGGAAGAAAGTAAAAGATCTGATGGTAGTGAGATATTTCTCCTTGGGACAGAGCACTGCTGTTGGCAAGACAGTTTAAAATGTTTAGGCTGATTTACCCCATACTAGATGGATACAGTGTACTTAAACTTAAGGAGGATACATGACCCCAGTTAGATAAAAACAGGAAATGTCAAACGTAACACAAGAAACAGATGGGATAACAAAAGTAACTTAACAGAGATACACGTGGAATGCAAATCAAGTTAATAATCAAATGAACCAACCAAAGTCTGCAAGAGGAAATGAAGGCATAAATAACAGACCATAAAGAAAAAGAAAAAGACTCTTCAAGAGTCTACAGAGATCATGGGGTCAGAACCATGACAAAGACTTCAGTTTCAAACAATTCCTAAAGAAATTATAAACACACCATAATGTTATATGAAATGTGAGCTCCTCCTGTTAACATGTTATGTTGGTACGGGTGTATTTTCGAGGCTGGCTATGAAGATTCTTGCAGATCTTGTGTTGAATCATGGCCGGTGTGAGCATCGTGGTGTCATGGTTAGTGTTGAAATACCTGCCACCTATTGTCAGGAATCACAAAACCAAGAGAAAAGCTTATCGAAGTTCAGTAACCTGTATAATCTTCCAAGTACTCAAAAACAAAAACAACATTAAATACGTTTTTTTCCACACAGCTGAACAACCATTGCACTGGAACAGTTTTGGCACTTGGGAAAATGTTCGACCCCTTGGGCATATACTCACGGAGCAGTGGATTGAGACATGCACTTGATTTGAGAGACGCTGGAAAAAATAGTCACTTCCTGTTGTTATTTGGAGACAGAAACATGCAAAAGTGCCTCGTGCAATCTCAAAGACAGCTGGAGTCATCAGGCTCTTTTTTGCTTTCACTCTTTCAATCCTAGCTTGTGGCTGCGTTGGTGGTAAAATGTTGTTACTCACAGACGGCAAATGCAGATCTTCTGTGCAGGACACTGAGCTCCTGATGAACACTACTTACTACCGCTGGCAGTTTACCATTACATGACTATTAAACTTGAAATTGCAAGTCATAAATAATAAAATATTAATAATAAAATGCCTGTATCAATCTTATACTTTAGCTTGGCTTTACATTACATTATAAACTTATTCCAACTGGTTGTCGAAGGTGAAATAGCACATTGTATGCTGTGAGTGTAATATCCTGCAATTCATCCGGTTCCTTTGGTTGCATATTCAGGAGAAATCCTCGTCCCCAACTTTGCCCACAGATAAACAGATGTAATGAATACATATAAGGTGCTGTCATGCAGGGTAAGCCTCACCATTTCCTGCTCAGCAAGTATCCATGGCAACTCTAATTCTGCAGGTGGGGTGACATCACTGGTGGTAATTGCTTCCAACCAATGCATACTTTTACCAAATTGACCTTTATCAAAACCTTGAGCCATATTAATCATCTGTTTAGTCTCCATTTAGGCTGCGGTCTGACTTCGTCGAGTCTTATTGATTTATAAAGCCGTCTGCAGGGAGGCACCAGACAACAGCTTTTCAAACAAAGCTGAGTGGCGCCATATTATCCTGTATGTCACAATGACAAAAAACTGTATGAATTAATTGATAAAAATCATAGGCTGTGTTGTGTCTCTGAAAATCTAACAGGATCCATGAACTTCAAATGTAGTGGCCATTTAGCCTCACTTTCCATCTTTTTTTCCCCCAAGGCATCGCCAGCTCAGAAGAAAGTGGAGTCACGTGTGTTTCACCAGCAACGTTTCGTCAGATATACACCCTAACAACACTGGTTTTACAGAAACCCTTGATCTTTCTTTTGAAGAATGAGGTTGGTAGTTAACATTTATGTTGTTAACTCAGTTCCACCACGTCTGTGACTGATATATTAACTTTCTATTCAAGGTGGATGACCATGCATTTATATTGATTTTGAAACTCTACCTTCTTCCTAAAGTTGTCATTGTCTTTCTGCAACGAAAACTTCCTACAGGGCATGTCTTAATAAACAAAATATGTCAATTAAATATGTATATATTAACAACACAGCCATTATGAACAAAACTATACACATGCAAGAACGATACAACCATCTGTAAACAAAAATCCAATGTCTGATGTCGATCACATAAAATAACGCTTCACTGAACTGCAGGCAAATACAAATAATGATGTCACATAGTTAACGGGTGTAAATAGCAGTGTTTCCCCCCCACCGCTGTCGTGAAAGAAACCAAAGAACAAAAATCAAATGTCATCTGTGTTGTGCCCTTTTTTCGCTTCTGCCTAGTGTAAGAGTCTCTGCTGCGTTCTGCGTCGGTCAAGGTCGAGTTTCTCTCAAGCAGAGGGAGAGACAGGTTGACAACTAGTTGGCGATAAGTGCAGACGTTGACCACGAACGTCTGAAAGTCGTGCCGAAATATCAGCCTTTGCTGAATTGTTGCAATTTTGGCGACAGTGAATGCTCCGTGCTGTTACAGCCTCCTCGTCCTTCTGCAGTGTTTTTACCACACAACGAATCCACAGTGCTCGCTGCATCTTCTCTCTGTCTCCGACTCACTTAAAGACTACTACTACTAAGAATGGATAGAATGATAATAGAACTATTATGTTCATTTAAGAGGTTTTTTTTTTCTAGTTCCTTTGCTCCGCAACCTGTAAAATTAATTTCGCAATTGGCCCATAACTATGGTGTCAATTTGCTTAATACGAAATACTATTATTTGTGACACAGCTCATTGGATGCTCTCATTTAGTTATTTGAAGTTTTTGGGGGGGCGTTTTTTTTGCCCGAGAGATGTGTGTTCTCAAAAGCACAAAAGAGAAACACCCAACATCCACTGCTCTTCTGCGTCTAATCAGATTTGAATCCTGTCCTCCTGAACGTTGACAACACATTATCCTCTGTCAGTCCCACAAGCACCATTAGGGCGAATGCTTCATTTGCCTGTCCTTTGCCTGACCCAAAAGCTTGTTTGCTAAGCAGAAGATTCGAGGAAGAATTCACTTAGATGAAATGACACGTTAATAGCGTTTAATGAGCTGTTTTGGCGTGATGTCATCCTCTCCTCGCTTTTTTGTTCCGCAAAGGACGCCTATCTGACACTGCCCATCCGTGACCTCCAGCGCAGAATGAGCAGCGCTGGTGTGCGTGCTTTTGTGTACGTGTGCGGATTTGATCGGACAAGGACAGGCTACCGCAGCAAATGGAGAGAGATGTAGGGCAGACCTGGCACTACAGACGAGGCTTTTAGCTCCTTAGACTTGATTCAGAAATTCAGGAAGAGTGATGGTCTGAGAAGAGACCCCAGGTATACTAAAATCACTAACAGGATAAGAGCTCTGAATGTGTTTGCAAGAGGGAAGACATGATTTGAGTGAGATGGCTATTACTAACACAGATGAGAAGCAGACCTCCTACACATAAGGCCCAGCAATAGCCCAGTTCTCTTTGAACAGGGATAGGAAATGCATTTTGTACTCGGAAAGATCCTCCTTTTGTTTTTTGAATTTTTCTTGAAGGCACAACTGCGTAACGTTCATTTGCATTTTCAATTCGAGGGGTTTGAGATTTGGATGACAAACGGAGCCGCTGTCAACCTGTCATGACACAAAATGAAATGGTGTATTTCCAGAAATTCTGTTAATATACCCGGGTGGATTTCAGACATCCACAGGCCCTAAAGACGTCCACCCCAAGTGTTAGATGCCTGTTAAAGTATTTGATGCATGCCCTGTTTTTGGTAAGGCAGTGACATGTTTTTTGGGTGTTTGGAGGAACCACTATTTTACCTGTCCCTAATAAAACACCATCAATACATCATAATGATTATAGGCCAGTTGTTCTGACATTTGTTAAAATGAAAAGCCTTGAAAAACTAGTCGGAACTTATATTTGTAGAAATGTACCTGCTTCTGTACAGCCACCACAGGAATGCCCGAATAAGTCGGATTTCAGTTCATTGAGTTGTAGCTCTCCTTTTAATACTATTGTGCAATAAAAGTATGTTTAAACTCAGAGCCGATCTTATGTCACTCCATATGTGCTTGTTTTGTATGTTGAGTGTTTTTTTTTCTTACTGGCAAAGTCGGAACAGTGAGGTTGGGCTCACTCACCCACCTTGTTCTACAACACGGGTGCACCACAGGGATGTTGCCTTGGTCCTTTACTCTATTGCATGTTCACTTGTGGTTATGAGTCTGCAGATCATAGTTCTGAGCTATGACGACAATGAGGATGCCTGCAGGACAGAGGCCGTGTGCTGCAAAGTGAGGTTACTGGCTAATCCGGGTAAGTCCAGGAGTAACTTTGTCATGTCCGGGGTAACTTCCCTATTAACCCATACGACAAATGGTGGATTGGTTAAACCTATGCACTAGCCATGTTCCCTGGACATTTACAGTACATGTTCTCACTACGTCAAGGACACTTTTTTTACAATCGCAGGATTTGCAGTATGAAATACTTGGTCCATCCTATTCTTAATAAGCATAGTAGTGGGGCCTGCATACAGAACATGGGAACGTGAGGGGGTTCATGTCAAATCTGCAATCATTTAACAGCATCAATGACCAGATCCTATTTACTGACATTACTTTGTCACTTGAAAGTTTTTGCAGATTGACAAAACCAGACATGGGCCATTGAAAGTGCTAGCACTTTTATCTTGTAAAATAGAAAATTGAAGATCTTTAGTTCTGAACAGGCCCCTGTCTGCAGGTCCCCCAACATCTCACAGCTCTTGAACTCATAAGTCTCTTTCTCTGTGGCTCTACTTACCATGTATTGTTTTTCTCTGCTGTCAGAGATGGGCAGAGCACTAAGTCTCAGGGCTTAGGTGGGCTCCAGCAGGTGGTGGTACTTGGGGGAATCTAAAGATATTTTAATCTTTCTAGGGGTGTGAATCTCTAAGCAAGTTATTATTCGATCGAAGAGGGCTACAATGTTTTTACAAAATGTAATCAATGCGCTTAAATTCTCATTTAAAAAAAAATTACTAATAGCAGGATGAGAATTGGTTAATAATTGACATATAACTGACTATTTTTTTCTTGAGCAGCAACAGCATAATACAACATTCAAGTCAGTATCTATGAAATATCACGCTGGAAAGAAATATGGTCAGTGAGATAAATAATATTCCTGACATCAAAATGCTGAGTGAAGTTGAGAGGAGAGGAAGAACATAGACATTTGTCAGTCTAACTCCTTCCTCCTGTCCCCGTCCCTCAGCTGCTGCTGTGATTCACTGCCTGCGGGGGTGTGTGTGTGTGTGTGTGTGTGTGTGTGAGGGTAGATGATATGCCACATTGTAAGATTTGTAAGACAACCATATCGACAGCTTTTGTTTTATGTAGTGCCGCACAACAATCTGCAATCAGCTCATCAAGTGCGCTGCAGTGAGTTCATTCATTCATTCATCGTCTACCGCTTTATCCATTTAAGGGTCGCGGGGGGTCGCTGGAGCCAATCCCAGCTAACATTGGGCGAGAGGCGGGGTACACCCTGGACAGGTCGCCAGCCTATCGCAGGGCCACATACAGACACGGACAATCATTCACTCTCACATTCACACCTACGGTCAATTTAGAGTCTCCAATGAACCTAACCCCATTCTGCATGTCTTTGGTGTGTGGGAAGAAGCCGGAGAACCCGGAGAGAACCCACGCATACACGGGGAGAACATGCAAACTCCACACAGAAAGGCCCTGGTTGAACCGGGACTCGAACCCAGAACCTTCTTGCTGTGAGGCGAAGGTGCTAACCACTACACCACCGTGCAGCGCTGCAGTGAGTTGTTGTCGTCAAATTGAATAAGACATTATCTTGACCTGTTCACTTTCTACCTCTGTGCTCTGTTGTCCCTATAGACCTTATTTAAAAAAAACGTGTTGTGATGTCACGGTGGGTTGCCACTTGATTGTCCCGTGTGTGTGTGTGTGTGTGTGTGTGTGTGTGTGTGTGTGTGTGTGTGTGTGTGTGTGTGTGTGTGTGTGTGTGTGTGTGTGTGTGTGTGTGTGTGTGTGTGTGTGTGTGTGTGTGTACCTGAGCCCCGCCCTTGGTCAAACAGTCTGATGAGAGAGAAAGAGAAGCAAGCGCAAACATAAATGACAGTAAACCATGGTAGAAAACTGTCAGAATAGTTGTTTTTTCTTCTTGTCATTCAGGAAAGGTGCTGTGGAAAAAAAAACCAACACTTAGGTGCTGTGGCTAAGTGTTATAATGGCTTGGAAAACCCTGAGTCTGCTATCACTGAAACACAGCAGCGTACTTGAGAAGTATTAATACATTCAAGCCCACAGGAGCCTGAGCAACGGAGCAAGTGAAGTGGAGCAAATGGATCCCTGTTATTTCATCTTCATAGAAATAAACTTATCGTCACACAGTCCCAGGTGATTATATTTGATTTGCCTAAATCAATCAATCATTTCGCCAATGTGAGCAACTGACAAAGGGTGGCACATTGTTGGATTGCGATTAAAATTCAACGCGACTGCGACGTATTCTGAAAGGTTTTGTGCAACCGTGTTCTACATGGCGACGCACACCGAGGTCAGGTCCACCTCATGTGACTATATTTATATATATGACTGCATATTTGGTGTGCCCGCATCTTGCCTTTAGAACGGCACCAGTTCTCCTCAGTGCACTAGTGCACTGTTGTTCCATCATCTGGATTTAGGCTGTGACGCTGTCTTATGTCTCTTCTTGTAATCCCAGACTGACTACGATGTTGAGATCAGGGCTCAGTGGAGGTCCTGCATCGGTTGCAGGATCCCTTGTTGTTCTTTTCCCTGAAGATGGTTCTTGATGAATCTGGTTGCACTGTAGACTGAGATTCATCACCTTGCTGCAGAATGAATTTGGGACAGATCAGGTGGATAAGTATCTAAACATCTGAGTACTGTTCACACAGGAAATGTGATGAACTTAAATACATAATTGCTATTCAGATTGCAAAGTCACTTTAAGCAAGCCGTATTATAGCTTAAGTGTGAATTCAGTTTAGTTTGACTGTCAGCACTAAAACGATACAGAATGGTTAAAGTAAATGTTTATGCTCTGAATATGAATTAATGGCTCATCTCCAGTAAACATTCACTGATTGAGCTTGAGGAGCCGGGTTGTCACAGTGTACAATACTCAACCTACGTCCACAAAATAATGCAGTCTTGCCGTTTTATGAGCTCATCGGCCCGGGTAATTCTATTTTGTCATGCATTCACTGACGTCTGACATACCTAAATGGTACAGAAAGGTATGCTCCCTGCTTGAAATTAATTTCTGCGACCACGGTGAACTTTGAATTTAATAAGCTATTATCACATAATCTCTATTCTAGTTAAATGCAATAACTACTGCCGACACACACTCACAAAAAGGATAACCCTAATGAGGTTTGCATGACTTATTGTCTGTCTTGCACTCAGCTTCATTTATTGCCATGCTAAATTGATTTGGAAAATATTATTAAACCCACTGAAGCGTCATTTCTCTAATTATAACAGAGCGACCTCAACACTTAGTATATATGTATACACAGTACAGCTGTTCCATTCTGGCGTTTGAGCCCCTCTCTCCCCCCTTTGCTGCTGCATTCATCGAATGTTAAACTGCCGAGAAAACAGACAAGACAATTTCCTCCCTGTAGCATGTTCAAAATGGAAAATCACCATAAACCCAAAGGGATAAAGCTTAAACAGCCAGAATTGTCATATTTTTCCAGGTCTTTCTCCTGTTGTCAGCGTGAAACCCTGAAAGAATGATCACATTTTGATGTAGAGATTCTTATCTCTGGCATCCTCTGTCTCGGGAGAATATGGACTCCGCACCTTGGGTTGGTCGGCCTTTTGGTAAGCTGCAGCAGTTACTGGGGCTGTAACCCAATCCTGGAGCAGATAGGCTCTCTCCAGGGTGCGAAGCCTGGGCGGGTGTTATGGAGGTCCTGGGCTGCCCAGACGCCAGAATCCCCCTCTCTGCCTTCCTGATGATATCCAAAGGAGCGCGGAGCAATACGCTTGACTGCAGGAGCTACCGGAAGGATGTCCACGGACACCCAGCCACTCCTGATTTTCCGTCTGAGTTTACTCCCGTAGCCTTTTCTTCTTCCAAAGTTTCCCCGCAAGCCAGTGGCAAGACTGGAGCGTCTAGCGTCCCTGCCCATCGCCCAGAATGTAGAGATTAAGCTTATTTATTTGCAATTAAATTTGTCATGACATTCTGTAGCCACTTCCGTTTGACATTTAATTTCTTTTAATTATGAGAAAGCACTTTTGCATCTATATAAGGGATATGTTGGCGTATACAATATTCATTGTATAAAATGTCTGTACTGCTCCGTCAGCACTGTTGAACACAAACATCCCCATCCAAAAACAGGCAAAGGATAAAGTGGATGTGTGCCCTTCCAGGGGATGTTTGTACTTATCGCAACGTTGCTTTTCCAGATAGGGTTTGGTAACTTGGTTTCAGATTACGCTCCTCGTCTAATGATGGGCCCCTTTATCCTCTTGTTTTCGTTGAACCCGACTGTGTGACCATGGCGTTTTGATAATTGCAGATAAGGCACAGGTTGGCTCAGTAATTCAAGGGGATGGACACTAATTTACGCTGAAAGACACTAGGTGTGATTTGTTCCTCTTATCTATATGGATGGCCGTCTCCATGGTTTGCACTATAACTGGCGCTGCTGCCATCATTACCGCTGCTATGGAGACAGGAGGGCGGACAAGGTCTCATCCAAATCCATCAGCGAGCCTGAGTTATTCAGCCCTGCCCTGCTCTGAACAAGCTCAACCAAGGGAGGGGTGTAAGGGCTCCTAAATCTTTCTACATCAGAGGGCAGCATTAGAAAATCAATGCTTCTGTTTTCTCCCGCAGACAGAAGTGCATGAGGTGCAGAGAGGAGGACGCAGAGTCAAGAAAGAATAGTGTGCGTCTGCTTGCAAAAAGGCTGGAAATCATCTTCCTGTTAACGAAGATGAAGGGATCACGGAGACAGCGGCGGCAAGCAGAACACAAAGTAATCACACGGGCCAGAATCACATGGAGCAACACGCTTCATAGAGCCGGCCTGGTGCAGTCACAGTCATACGAGTGAGGTCACTCCGAGCTAAGCTCGATCTATGACCTTAGAGCCTTTAGAAAAAGCCATACGGCCTGTTGTGGTGCTCATAACAACCAGCTGGCCACATGTACTAACCAGCTAAAAGGAAATAATGCGGAAGAGAATTACACTAATTCACATTTGGTTTCTTAGTCTCCCTCTTGAATTTGTCCAAAAAGGTACGTAGGGGAAAAATAACAATAGCATGTCTGAATAGGAGCCGAACAAAAGTTTTGTTCTTATCTGAAAATGTTGGTTAAATACATTTTGATCCTAATGTGTGTATTCCTGGTAAGGTATTTATCATGTTCAAAACACGAGAACAGCTGTGTATAGACAAAGGTGAAAAGAGTGTGGTATCAGCTCAGAAGTGCATGTGTGGAAGTTTAAAAGTTGGATTTGAAACAAGAAAACCACAAAAACATCCATCAGCTTGTCAGGGATAGAGGGGCCAGGGAAGGGGACAGGCGGTTACCAAACAACTGAAATGGATGAATGCATCGGATCTGTAATTGGAGTGACAAGACTTTAGGTTGTGTAGTCTCCAGTGTCACAGGACAGTGAACTGTGCTCCTCCTAACGCCGCACATTCAGGCATCGTTGTCAGGTGTATTTGAAACCTTTGCACAATCTGATGGCACACTCTTCCAAAATGTAGACGGTAGGTAATGTTTCTATTGAGCAATTTTACAAACTGTCAGTTCAAAACAATTCAGATACATTTATTTATCCGTGAGGAACTCCAGGAAGCGTCGTTGCACAACATTCAACATGTAACATCCAGGGAATATTCAGCAGTTGTATAAAAGAAACTTAAAAAAAATATATGACATTTTGAAAGCATTTCTGACCAAAAGAGAAACAGATGTATTTTGTAAAGGTTTTATTATGTAGGTAAGGGTAGGACAAGATTTCATGAAGTAGGCCATTAAAGGTCATTTAACTCTGAGACATGACCCCGGGGAAGGGAGGCAACTGTGTGCTCGCAACATAAGGTAGAAATGTAAAGATTGCTGAATTGTTTATCATCATCAAATTTTGAATATGCTTTCAGCACAGGGCTGAAACGAGGACTACAGTGATTTCGGGTTATCTTTTCACCCCTGCCCATTTGTTTTATTGGTTGGCTGGTTTTGTCAGCGGGTTCATGCAAAAAACTACTGAGCAGATTTCTACGAAACTTGGTCGAAGGATAGGACATGGGCCATATACTTCCCCAGGTAATAATGCACACTTGTTGAAAAAAGTCAGGCGCATTTACGGGGATGATATCTATGAGTATGTGCAATTCTGTGCGGCTGTTTGAATTAAAGGGGACTGCCCGGGCTTGGCGGAGGTACGCGCTGGGTGCCAATCTAGTCATGTAACAAGTTGTGTCGAGCATTCTAACACTAGACGTTTTCCAAACGGCAAAATATGAGCAATTGTGTGCGAAGTCGGCGTCGTCCGAGAACGGGAGACAAGACAGATGAAGCCCAACTGTTGGGGAAAAAAAATTTCCACCATTACCTCTTCTACTAGTCCTCGGTGTTATTAGTATCACATCGCTCACGTCGTCTGCCGCGGCTCCGCAGTAGATTTATACCCTTGGTTTGGTGCTCAGGCCTTCTCAGGTGAATTGAGGGAGAGACTGTAGTCTCTGGAGTACAGACAGTAAGCAAGAGAAATAATGGACTGGAAATGGTTTTCTGCATCACATCATGAGTGATGGCAAGTATTCACTGGGGAGACAGGCCTCTTCCGCGACTTTCATCCTAATTGTTTTGGATCTTAGGTTTAAATCTGAGGAAAGTTTTAGACTTAAACCACAAAGCCGTCAGTCAAACACCTGCGTGATCCGAATGAGTGTCTAAGTGTACGTTTGTATCATACAAACATTCACATTGAGGAATCTATTGAACTGTCTCTCCTAAGAGAGGGTGAGTTGACTGCAGAGTATCACATGGCACTACAGTAATTGCACTTGCTGCATTTTTGTACATATGTAAGTAAACAGACATCCACTGCGTGTACGTGTCACAGATTCCCATGGAGGCAATGCTCTCCTCACTTCAGCAGACTAAGCACATGGGCAAGTAGCAACCTCTGGATCAAGTATCATAACCAAAGTCCGTTTGAATATTCCAGTCAGATTCTTTGTCTTAGTTGCGTTGCATGTGCGTGATGTGTTTTACGGTATTTGTTTCAAAGTTGGTTGTCATACTCACAGGTTTACATCAAAAACAAATTTCTGCACTCATCTCATTTCTGACGTGTGAGAAGTTACTGTAATGTCCCTGCGTAATAGCTGTTGCGCCAACAATTAAACATTTGTATCGACTGTCGAAATAGCTGATTTGTTTATACAAAAAATGGGGGCAGTTCACCAGCAATCTATCTGATGGTATTGTTAAGCACATGTTGATCTTTTCATTTTTTTTTATCCCATTAAGTAAAGTCAATAGTAGTCATTTTCCAGCTCATTATCATTATAAATCGGGAGCTTTCAAACGGAGACATGTAATACAGGCTCTTCTGAACCCTGAGCGTTCACAGTAGACATGTTAATGCATGCTACAAAGATCTTCTTTGACCTCCATCGCCTCACTCCGATTTCAAGAGTGTGTAATTATTTCTATGAAAACCACAGTCCGTATTGACCGCCTGTGCAAGTGGATAACGTCGTTGTTATCTTATTTAATTCTGACGCAGTTTGCTTTCTCCATCCAGATAAACATTGAAAAATGTTTTCCGATTCAAAAAGGTTTTATTCTGAGGAGTTGCAAAGGCAGTCTGGACCAGTGCGAGAGTACATAGAAGAAGAAGAAGAAAAAAGGAACGTGGGGAAACCTGAACGGTCTGACCAGTGCGATTAGCTGTACAATTCATTTGATTTGAATGTTTCCAAGCTTCAACCGGTGTTGCTGTGGCAGCGAGAGAGTGTCAGGAAGGAATATCAGCAGCTAATGAAGAGAGACGTTAGAGAGGAGGAGCAGCCAACATGCTGCCGTGGCAGAAACCGCTACTGTAGAGCAGAAGCAACGGGTGAGATTGACAGAAAACCCAGAGATGGTTCTGTATATTGCTCAGTTATACAGGGTCCAGACGGATCCTGGACATTTTGGAAAGTTAATGAATTTTGGAAAGAGAGAAAAAATGAAAATAGACCGAACTGTACTTGGCTTATGGAAAGTGTTTGAATTGATCTTGCAAAACAGTTTTGATATTTATTTTCACTTCACATGACTGGGCTACGTGACGCCGTCTGCACGTGTCTCCCGCCATCTCCAGCTCAATGAAGTCTGTCCATTGTTCAATTTACACAATATATTGTGTTGTGCTGTTAGAGAAAGCAAGAGACCACGACGTCACTGTAACGGAGCACACTTAAGTGACACATTGAGGCCCATAGGCACCTGAGCAAGGGAGCATGTGAAGTGGAGCAAATGCATCTTCATCTTCAGCTATTGACATACAAATTAAAAGAAAAAAAGAAAACCACACATTATTTGCACCACAACTTTGCGTTGGTTCAGTCCTACCAGTCACTGGTTGTTGGCCACATCACGGTTTGGCTCAATCAACACAGGCCGAAGTCTTTATGCGAAGGTGGGAAACATGGCATTTAGCCTGACTGCCATCGTTGACTGAAAATGGAACACATGGGAAAGGGGCTGGCATGCCGTATGACGAGTGATGACAGCCATTCCATTTTGTGAATCAATGCTTGCTCACGTTGCCAGCTCGCCCACCTAACGTTGGCCTGCTGACGTATGAGGATCGGCCGTGAAGGCTGGACGTTAATTCTATTTCCTCACGTACCTTTTCATGAAAGATCGCTTACTGTTGCACTGTTGCTTCATTCTGGATCTATGTGCAAAGATTCCCACAACCCCATCCTTGCCCCACTTGTAGCTTCCTGTATGTAATAATTATACCATGCAAATGCGATTGTAACTCGTCATCTGATGTCCCACCCTCCACAATTAATGTTAAAATGCTGCAGTCGAAACACAGTGAGATGTGTCACACTCTCACTCACTCACAGAGACCAATCTGTCATAGTCAAAGAGGCCACCCGACCCTCCAGGAAGAATCCCTGCCGCTACAGATTGAGTGTAATACTGTAGGAGGCACAGACAGAATGGCCTGTTTATTACTACGTTTTGATAGAGACAACGCTGTGGCTGAAGGCCTGGTCAAAATCTGCCACTGTTGGTCAGTACAGTAGGAAGCTAATGTTGCAAGCATGTGGTTGCAGGAAGGGGAAGGCCACCTGCTATTTCAGGAGGGGGCACACGCTGTCAAATTTCTCATTTGATGGGCTAGTGCATCAGTTGTTGCCTCATATGGAATATATACAGTATCGTGTCACAAACACCATGATTTATTAAGTCCAAGATTATTTTACCTAATATCCAAATGATACCACTTACTAGTGTTCCCTGTGTGTATGTTGATTCCCTTGGATAAATCATGATGTTGACAAAACACTTTATGAAACTTTGATTCCTTTATTCTCTGTATTTTGTACAGTACGGTAAATTGTCACTTATTAATTATGATCAGAGTTATGCCCAAAAAAAGGTCAACGATGGTGTTGACTGGCCATGTTGGAGTCATTGCATTTCCCCTGTGGACTGGTCGACCTGCGGGTCAACAGTGAAAACTGATACGAACAGAGAACTGTCAGTGTTACATAGTCCATCATCAGATGGGTGGGCTTATACAGTACTATTGTGCACTACAAGTGCAAAATGGTTATAGTCGCATGCATGTACCTGTAGTGTGTCCTGAACCATAGCTATGCTAATAAATCCATATATTTATTTATTTGTCTATCTGGAGGCCTCATCAAGGCTAATGCTTCCAACGAAATAGAATGATGAATTTAAGAATCTTTTCAGTGCAGCAACATTAAATGACACTGGGCTTCTAGCTGCATACCTCCTCTTAAAAAGCCGCAACACTGAATAAACACACTGGTTGTTGCCTGTGTTACAGTGAGCTGCTCTCTACAAATTCAAAAATAAAATGCCTAGTTTGGAACAAACCAATATTATGCTGTTTTGTAGAGAGGCGATTTGAGGACAACTCCTCACTCCTCTGAGTGGAGGTCACCTTTAGCATACATGCACAGAAATTATGACAAGTTAATTTGTTACATTTAGTGTATTTGTAGCACTCAGCATGATTTGTAATGTTTTCTCTCGCACCACATCACGCACTGATTTACAAGAGATAAAACTCCAATTCACCACAACATTTTTGAGATAATTTAATTTCTCTTGAGGGCCCCATCCATAGGTTTTACTCTTATCAGATTGAAAAAAAACCAAACCAAATGAAGCGGTGGAGGGGCGATGTGTACCCTGCATGCACGTTGTACATTCCCCACTACTGCTACTTGATTTAGCTGTGCCCACAATCTGTCAATTCTCACTTCTGTGCACTGACCTGCGGAGTAATAACATAACTGTCTGTTTATTTAATTATCTGCTGTAAAGCAAGAAACGGCGATACAAGTGTTCTCCGCCAGCAACAGCATCTCCATGGATGGTTTTCCAAATTCTGAACATCTGCAATGCAAAGTGACAAAACACTCTCTGTCGTTGTCAAGATAAGAAAGGCAGATGATGGATTGACTGGAACATCAACACAGCCATGGAACGCCATCCTCACGAGTTTTCTCATTTCCATCGATGTGCATAAGAGAAATTGCAAAAGTATATGACGAGGCCAAAGTTATGCACCAATAATTCAACACTAAAAAAAACTATACTCTCACAAAGCCACCTCGTGTTTCAAACCATCAAGTGTTTGGGACTTCGCTACATCATAAAATGTATGTTACAATTAACGTTCTTTAATAAAGTGTGGGCAGGTTAATTATCAGATTAGGAAAATGGCGTGGTCTAAATCCAACTGCGTAGTCACATTCTCTTTGGGAGAGGAGCTACTGCAGTGCCCCGACACGCACCTGGGTAAAGGACATTATTGGTAGGGACGGCAGGGTGTGTCGCTCTTGATTTGTTGAACATTTTAATGTAATACTCATAGTAATTACATGGCTTTACATCTTATTCAAACGTTTGCTAACATTAACCTTCTATCTAATGTCATGTAACAACTGGAGACTGCTCAGCTCCGAGAGCTCCGGCTTTGGTCGCAACATGGGCTGAAGCCAACAGCTCACACGTTTTGATGTGGCCTAAGTACGTCATTGACAGAGACACTGTCACCCTCTCACATCCCTCATCCCCGCAGCCCCCTGCCCAGTTCTTGGCATTTTTTCAAAATAACGCGTGGGGGCAGTGAGGCTCAGATCTTGGGGTGAGGTTACACTTTAATAATGAGCTCTTTTGGTTTGGATGCTTAGTCAATTTTTGCTGTAGACTTAAAAGTGTGAATGCAGGACTTTTACGTTTGATTTTTACATTTGATTCTTACACACTTTGAATCAGAAAAATAACTTCTCCTGCCTCCAAGTAAGAATTTAGATTGTAATAAACTGACTATTTGTTTCTTAATGAGGATAAAACAGGTGGATTATGGTGCAGCATTGGTTTAAAGACATATTTTTTTGACCCTCACTTAAAGTCAACACCATGAATGCAAGCTGACTTAAGTTTAAGTCCTTCATTTAAGAGAAAGCAGCAGGTTTTGCTCAAACCACATAGGTGACATCTGATACTCGACAGATGGATGGGTACCGAAGGAGGCGTGCATTCAACTAGGTTACATTTTTATATCAGATTAATCCCATGTCGGAAGATGACCACAGCCCACATACTATGACCACATCAGCTGTCTATCCTTTCGACTTGCACAAGATATTTCTGTTGGTTCCCTCCAGAGCTGCTTGACTGATGGGGGGTGGGCCTTGGCCCAACCCCTGACCTCTGTCACTTTGACACATGTTTACATAAGTCAAACGTGAGGAAGTAAAGTAGCCACAAAACCCTGCCTGTCACCACACACCCCCCTTGATCACAGCCTTATTTACAGTCATGTCCCACAGCCATTGATTGATGGCAGCCATCTCATTAACGCCACCGCAGTCCAAGGCCCTCGGAACATGTCCAATCGGCACGTCCACCCTCACTCAGGTTGTTGCACTGCAATTAAAAGCCCCCTGGATATCAACTGTACTTCTGGAAGAGAGAAATGAGCTATACCATGACCATGACGCTTTGATATTTTTTTCAGAAAGCGGGACGGAAAATGCAAAGAACCGAATGGGGGAAAAGGAGAGAGGTTAGAGGGAGAGGTGTTGGCACGATGTAAATGATTTATTAGTGTAGCTGGACACTTAATAATTACTTAACACACACATACATAGATCACCTTTACAGTATTTCTGTCAGGCGACGGCGCAAGAATGGAAATGATATGTGATTGATGCCAGGAAGCATAGGCACGGCCCAGGGGGAAAGCAGTGCAAGGTCTTACTTATAAAAACATCAATCAGAGAGCGGGGTCTGTGAAGCCATGGGTTGTGAAACACCAGCGATCCCACCACCCCCACTCGTCGCGCTGTGAACAAAACTTGCCTCGGTGCGAGGAAGGGTTCCTTTCGCTCTGTTAATGAAGACATTGATGCCGTGCATGGCTGCTACATACAAACGAAACCACACCACAACCTCGACCGTTCACCGCAAACAGACGGGCACCGTCACATCACAGCCACAATCCCATTTCTGAACATCAAGGCCACCATGTAGCGGGAGACATTCAGGCTGAAATACAGTCGGAATCAAGTGATCACGGATGTGGTCTGTTCTCCTCTGTGGCTGCACCAGAACACATTTCACTCCAAACACAGGATCACATCAGATTACAATAAACACACATGCGATGATCCCAGACGCCACCGCAGAATGAAAATCACATTTTATTCGATGAAGTATACTCGCATACTGTACAAGAGGAGGTCCCGCAAGCAAATAACACCTGGGAAGCCCCGCTGCAAGAAGTGGTAAACAAAGATTGCCTCATTAAGGATCTGACGCTGTTTCTGATTGTTATTAAAAAGAATTATAACAAAGGGCAAAAAAGTATCACATCTTCCATAGAAGTGGCTTCTAGAAAAGAAAGCGATGTGAAAGGTAACTTGGGGTTTTTCTGCGGTTAACTATCACATCCTTTGTCCTTTTGAATTTTAAAGGGAGGAGAGTAAGAGCTTGTGTTGCATCACTGTTATCGTCCTATAAAGGTCTAAATCTACTTAGCACAGGCGACTTGGGACGTTTTACTGTTCTTCAAGGATACGTTCAATTATATCCCCACACAGTACATAAACCTAATGATTTAGGAAACCTAAAAAGAGCAATACATTAAATATTAATGTAGGGTTGTGTTACTCTGATGAGAAACAAATCCCCAGCAATAAGAGTTGTAGGGAGCTCACACCATGGCTCGTCGTTTGAGTCGTGAACTGACCCGAGCGCCGCCTCGAGTCGTGGAACCTCTGGGGTCTGTTTTCTCAGTACAAAATGTTTACCAGGACCTATTCTGCTCATTGCCTTTACATTCACAAAGGTCATTTGTCAAGCCTCTTTTAATTGGGTTATTTTTCATGGGACAAACAAAAGCCCCTCTGGAGACTATTTCATTTAAAATGTTGATAAGCACCTGATTGCCCCTGTGTCCGTTATCTCCACGATGTTATAACACGAGGGCGGCGCTACGTCGAGGGTCTAGAGATATGTTGAGCAGCATTTTTATTTTGGGGTTTTTATAGATGGAGAAAAAAACCAACTCATGTTGCAGATGCATGTTTCTTTATAAAACAAAATGAACACTTAATAATGTGGGTAATTTATATTTAATGGTTTGTTTTTTGTCTTCCTGTAATGGCCATTTTATTTGAGACTTGAGTGAAGGAAGTGTGAAAGCACTCCAGTTTCCCCTCGGTACCTATTTGCATTGCATTACGGTGCAGGTGCAGTGGCTAGGGAAGGGTCTGGAACTGTGCTAATGAACAACCTTGTTTTAATTAACTTCAAGTTAAAATGGCGTGAAATTGAAAATGATTATTGCCAAAGTAAACATGCCTAATTAGGATATAAGGGGTGTAAGTAAATTATTTGATAACTATTGTTTATTTGGAGCTGTGCATCACCTGGCTTGGGTTAGGAATTAATTTCCGCAGTGCAAACTGAATGCATAATGGCAAACACTCCTAATTTACCGTGAGTTGTAAAGAAACGATCAGCACGGCTGTTCAGTACATTTAAGACTCTTTTATAGTTTAGATTACTGATATATACTTTGTTCCGGATAAATTGTTGTAGGACGAGTGTCAGATTTGCTTGTGCTCCCATCTTCGCAAATAAATGGGATAAATAATCAATAATGTCAGTGTTGAATAGAATTGTTCATAAAGGCTGAATTGTATTCTTTCCAGCGCTTCCACACACAGTGAAAGACAGAGACTTTTGACTTCTATACGTCCCCGAAGGAGCAATATTATTTATAATAGAGGCTGTTTTCAAAATGAAACTGTATTCAGATCTAGTTGAAAAGTCTTGATACCTGCACTAAAAGAAATTCATTCATATTTCAATCAGTGCAGCTCAGCAGAACAGATTCAGAGGCTGGCACTGACAGGAAGGAATCTGCCATTGGGTGATGAATGAGCCTGTCAGATTAGGTACAATTTGATCTATTGTATGTCTGTTGACTGAAGTTTAATTTCACTGATTGAATCATGAGCGACGGTGCATGTACAGACATATGCTCACTCATTACAACTTGGACTGACATGTCCCTCCTGCCTTCCTTGTGATTTCTGACCCGTAATCTGCATCAACATGGCAGTAGTGTTAATTTTTGCAGCTAAGCTTTAAGATGAATTCAAATGGGATTCTGTAGGTGGCGATTTCTGTTGTATTTATATATTGCCTCCAATGGCCAGCGACATTAACTGCAAAACCCATCCTCACACATTGGGTTTTTCCGTGTTTAAAAACATGACACACTCCAAGGTCGATCAAAAAAAATGTGGGGAACCATTTTCTTGTTTATAGATCTTGTTTGTTTTTTCTCTATATAATAAATGCCCTGGAAACTAAAATGAATACAAGTTCATGAACATTTGCCTCCATTTGATCAGCTGCGATACTAAATTCAAATAT